>NW_027509790.1:220000-315000 GCF_048541705.1 Temnothorax americanus
TAAAGAGCAAACATTGTAATAACCGTAAAAGTTTCAAAGTGTCTCTTGGCGCAGACAAATTGACAATCACTATTTTTTAGCATTTAACGATTAAAACAATATTTTTACGTAGATATATATTTATCTTGGAAATTAAAATTGTTTGATACCCGACACATTCGTACACACACATGTACATGCATAACAAATAACAAAACAAAAATATTAAAAAGTTATCTAATTAAACCGTGTGTCCAACTGAAATTTTAGCGACGTAAATTTGATCGTGTTTTGAATGGCGTGAGAAATGAGACAATTTGTGTAGTCGAGTTACAAGTATACTAGTTTTGAAATTGATTCGGTTAGTCTCAAAGATGCATATCGGTTTTGTATAAAATATCAACTTGTATTTGTGTATTTTTTATTTTTGAAGTACCGGACGAAAGAGCATTTGGTCAAAATATCAAACATTTAAAAATCTGTGAAATTTTGTGAAAACAGTAAAACACTTTAAACGGGCAATTATTGCACTGCTATACAAATCAATTTAAATGCATTTGTTTCGCGAAAAATTATATTTGAAGTCAAAGGTTGAACAAATTGTCTTGTTGATAGAACTTTTTATAAACTTGTAAATTATATTTAAACTGCAAATAAGTGGAGAATAAATAATATTGCTTGGAATTTTTCATGAAATTAACTCGCGCTTAAAATTGAGATAATTAAGTCAAGATATTAATACACCCCTTGGTATTATTTTTAATAGATGCTAGGACTTTGCTGTAAATTCTTTTGAGTAGATCGGTAATAAAAACATTTCGAAAGGCAATAACAAAAATGTAATCGTAATTGCATTGGGACGCCAGTCAGCTCTTCAGCCAATATCTATTCGAATGCATGGAACAGGGTATTTTCTGACTGAGAGTCTTCAAGTATCAAAGGGAATCGCCTGGCGAATAGACTTTTTCTTAGAAATCGAAGGAGGTGCTACGAGATGTTTTTTTAATATTGCTCTCGTTTCTCAAGAGATCCGTAAACGATAAATGCGTTCTACTACAATTTAGCCTTTAATATGTTTTTGCAAATAAATAATTGCTTTATTTGAAACATTTAAAGCGGATTCTGAGTGTTTCTTCTTATTATTCTTATCATCTTATAAGTATTAAATGGTTTTTCCACAAAGATATAAAATAAAATTTATAATATAATATATATGAATGCAATTACTAATATTATATTAATTGTATAATATTGTATAGTATTTTAATTAAATTTATATTATTACATTTGCGACATAATGTTTTCAAATGTGTAATTTCCACAAAATTATCCTACAGAAGAAAAACAGTTTGTCTTCATTATTTGCTAGTCGAGGCTCATTATTCGAGTATCTATAAAGAATATTGGCATTTTTAAAAAATGCTAAGTTATTATAGATGCTTTGCCGTTGCAAAACTCTTTGCGCGTCATGAAAGTTGTGATATTGTAATTGTAATTGTGTTGATACTGTTCGACACATCCAAACAATCCCGAATGGAATATATTTTTCGAGTAAAATTCATCTATCGCTACCGAAAGGTACGATTACCACCTGGTAAATAGACTTTGATCAGGTTCAGCGAACGTGTAATAACGTCTGCGAATCTTTGATCCGGCACGATCGAATTTTCTCTCTTTAAATAACGAACTCTCCTCTTTAGATCTTTCCTCGATTGAGCGCCAGCGAAAACACCGTTTCGACTCGTATTTTATACGATACGTAATATCGTAAAATCACAGGGTGCCATTACTATAACATAATTATAACCGTATTATTATTGAAACTTCATAATTAGACAAATTACCGTAACATCAATATATACAGCATGCAATTATTCGAAACACTACAATTGTTTATTACACGTACGCCGCGATTGTTTGTATTACATGCATACTTCAATCGCGACAGGAACGTTCTATACCGTTGAACTTTCGTGACACGTCACGTACCGTACGTGTCGCAAACATTCTGCGAGAGCGTTTCGTGAACATAGTGTTATACAGTTATCCAGGAACGGAGCCGAACGCTACACGGCAGCGCGGAAAATTAATGTGCGCGGAATCGCGCGCGCTCACCGACGCACCGGGCTCATACTTACTGGTGGTGTCGTATTTTTTTTTTTCGCCGATGCCCGGCGAACATTACGGCGCGCGTGATAGAGACACGAATTTATTCGTGCGCTCGCAATTAGTTGCGCGCGCCCTTTCATTTTTCACGTCGCGCGCGCGCAATCGATCATTATTCACTTCGGCCGGTGATCTCTGGAAACTGATAGAAACCTGCATCCATCATCGATCCATCGGGCAGCTGTCGGCGAGACGAGGGGCCGTGTACGTTAGTTGTAAATAGTTTTAACGCGAGAGAAATGGCCGGCGTGTGAACGCGCGTGACGCGAGCGGTGCATCTGCAACCTTGCAACCTGTGGACCGTTAAAGAAAAAGCAATTGCGATATAACTGCGATTTTAGCTTTGACACAAACCGAGGTGTTTGTTAATAATAAAGTATAGATTACGAAACAATAAAGGCTAATAAGAGCCAGCACTGGATGTTAGAGTGCGATAAAAATTTATTCTTGACAATTGAAAATATATCAATACTTTGCGCGTTCTTTTTAATTTACTGCGTTTTGACTAACGAAAGATCACTGAAAAGGATCCAATTTAGGACCAAAACGTTTGATTATTTGACTATTTAGTATTGATGTATTTTTAATTGCCATCAAGAATAGATTTTTTATGTAACACGTGCATGGAAAGTGGCCCATTGCGCGTGCTTGATAGACCATTTTCCACACACTTGCAACATAAAATAGGGTGTGCAAGTCGTGCGTAAAGATGAAAATTCCCGTCAACTCCGCACCCTTGAATTTTCATCTTACAGCACTTGTTGCACAAATAACTATATTATTGCACTCATCCTGCGCTGGCTTTTGTTGTCCCTTATTTTTTGTAATTTATTATTCATTATCAGAACCTTTCTAAAAATTGTTTTATTATAAAATATTATGTCACGTTGCTGCTGTGTGTAACGTAAAATATGCCGTATTTGTTATATGTATACTTGTAATTGGAGTGGATTTCGCGAGTATTTTTATTGAGTTCCGTATAATATCTATTATAAATATACTTTCCATGTATATAGATATATTACAAACATATCACAAATATACTAACATATTATGCTTTTACATGGCTGTTTAATGCAACTGTTAAAGCCTTTTAACAATCAGATAATTAATAATATTTTCGATTTTAGTGAGGCTAACGACATAGCGTGACACCACCGTCAGTTGACACAACGACTTTGAAAAAATAAAGAGAAAAAGAGAGCGTTGGTTAACGAATCCCAGTAAGCAAGAAACACCAGAAAACATTTTAACTACATTACAGCAACGTTTTAACATTAATGCAATGTAGTTTAAATATGTTTCTTGACGTTTCTTGCTTACTGGGATGTAGATTATATTCTTAACATTTGGCGAGGAAAACAAATTTATAAGATAAATTTAAATCGTCAACATTTTTCATTTCGTTGTTTTTCTTTTTTCACATGAAATCAATTTCCTCCTAAATGAAATTTTGATCATCAAATTCCAGCAGATCTTCCTTCTTCCTTAATCTTGCGATCCATATGTATCCCGAAGATCAGAATGCAAGAGAACATAATGATAGTGTTGTTCACATGAATCTAAATTGTCGAGTCTCTTCTCTATATTTTATCTGATCAGCAAAACGCTATATATAATTGTCCCATTTTCTAGCGAAATGTTCAGTTTAATTTGCAAATCTAAAATTTAATTGATTTCTTTACTTGAATTATTGAGAGAATTATTTGTGTATAATATATTTTCAAAGATATATACACACATTTTACAGATATATAATACAAATATGTGTATATGTAACATATAACTTTAAACCGTCGTCTACGGTATACGCAGTAAGACGTAAGCTGTAAGCTATTGACCAACCATAGTCGATTATTATTCTTAAATTGTAAAAACCCCATTAGTCAATAACTTACTGCTTACGTCTTACTGTATACTCCTGCTGCCATTGTAGACGACGCTTAACACTTCCTGCCTACTCTTACTCCTTACTCTAGGTTTGCTCCACGTATTGTAGACCGGCCTTAAAAATGTGTTACCCAAAAGTCTTCCTTTACACATGATCTTCATCAAATATTGGTCGTCTCCAGGATTGTATAACATATACGTTACATAAAAGTTACATCCAAGTTTTGCTATCGTCCACTCTACCCCTTGCACACCTTGTCGTCTGAGGGTGTAAATGCGATCGGATCCAACACGCGCGCGCGCCCCGCAAAGTTCGGAGTGCGCGCGTGGAGTGCTCGCGAAGGGTCAATTTCATTCGCGGGTCCGTCGTCGTTCGAACTCTCTCAGCGAGTATACTCGGCAACTCTGGGGTTGGGTTATATTGTATTAGCGACGCCATAGCTCCCGACGGCGGCCGTAATGCGATTTTACGGTCACCGAGCCGCGGATACGACTCGCCGGCCGCGAAGGAGGAATCACAAACCGGTAGATGGACCCCGGCGCCGCCGTCTTGCACGCCAGCGCAATCCTTCGCCCTTCGGTCGGATCGTGCCGTGAGAGCGGTTGAAATTTCCACTAAAATTTCTGACGGGAAACATCATTGTTTGCGGCGCAATGGTCCAAGCGGACTCTCGTGTTTACGCACGCTGCCGGTCTGCTTGCTTGGCAGCCAATAAAGGCTCTCTCCTCGCCACGGAGTTCCGCAGCGCGCGCGCGCGCGCTACGCTGTCTGCTTTACATACGGAGAATGAGCTTGACGTTGTAATGGATGCGTTGCACCGAGCGAATCTCCAGCAAACGCGTGTATATCGATTCGCGCATATATAGAATCCCGAAAGGCCACTGGCCGCCGTTGATAGAGGAGTCGACCTCTGGCACGTGATGATTTTTAGGTTGAAACTTTAAGATTACACCGGGCGACCTGCTTTTTCGCCTTTAGACGAAATGTCGTGCGCATTAGCTATTCGATCTTTATATTCACGATGTTCTGTCGCAAAAGACAAGCGTGAAACTTTTTACAAGGCATAAATCATTGATTTAGTAGCGGTCTGTTAATTGCCTTCGGTCACGGAATTATCGCGCGACGCGATACATAGGGACTCGCTAGGTTGACCTGAGAGTAATAGGAATAGAGATAACTGCGAGGACTTTATCTTGGGGAGGTTTTACGAGCGATATGTACATAAACTTTTTTTATTTCATTTCCGGAGAATTCACCCCAAGTTTATGCGTATACGGAATTATTTCGCGTACGACGGAAATACAATCACGTAGATACGATATACTTTATGTTGAAGAACGACAGTCCCACGTAATGTCGTACCTTAAACAAGATACGAAAAAATATTTTTTTAGATATACAAATAAAAATCTGATTCGCAATGCTGGCATTTAATATCAATATATTTGCATAATTAGCGACTGAAAGCTCAACGAGTCCGTAAACACACTGAATCATCTATCTTTCGTACAGCATTTTCATGCAGCTCAAGGAAAAGAACGTAATGTCGCATTAAAGTAAATTACGTCGGTGGCAACCGCGATCTCGCGGGACGCCGCCGTTAATTCCGAAAAGAGTGATTTCAGCAGTAAATCCGCGCGCTTAACGACGCGCGCCGGCGAAAACCTTTGATGTTACACGAAACAAACTTTAATACTCGTTTTAATCGCCCGACGCGATTTCCGGCTCGCTAGGGAAAACGGCGATGACCGCTACCTCGCGCCGCCAAGACCATCGTTTCTAATTATCGTGACGCTCGTTAATTTCTTTGCGTCGGCACACCCTACGTATCTCACGCGCTCGCTCGCTCGCGAATTCCGACGCAGTGTCCACTTCCCAGAGCGGCCGCTCTGGGTCCGCTCTCCCGTTCCGTCCGTCCGATCATAAAGCGTTAGCCGCACGAAACCTCTCCGTGTCCGGCCACTCTCGGGAAGGATAATTGCTTTTTTCAGCCTTAGGCGCGAGCTTTATGCTTTCGACTCACGCACGCACCCACCCGCCGAGAATTACGCCCTCCTAAATTCGTACACCATCTGATTTCGCTTAATTGCCCGACTCTAATTAATTGCATAATTTATCGAGTGTTAAGATAAACCTCGGGATTTAATCCGGCAGAAACATCGGTAGGTACCTGTCGCGAATACGCTCGGCAGCGCCGGAAATCTGAAATCTAGTGGCGTTTCATCGATAACGCGAAATCATGACGGCCCTCCGAGCGAAGCGCAGACTGATTAATAATATAATAATTCATCCTTATTTCATGTTAGCGTAGCGTGAAACTATTCGCGATACAGATCTCGAAACGTTTACGACCGCATTAATTGGAGTATTAGATTAACTAGGACGACATTTTTTCCAGGAGAAATTTCCAACCAAATTAATAGCGCACAATTTATTTAAATTGTCACTCATAATTTGGAACATTTCTTTCACGATAACAAATTCGCCCCCGTCTTGATATCGTATTATCAATCATGCCGAAAAAGCACGAAGAAATGGCCATATCTTGAATTTTTTCCAAGAGACAAAGAGATTCCCCTCTTTAATATCTCGCAAGAAGAAAATTCACGGAGATGTTAAATCTCGGCCTGGACCCGCATAGTCTTACCGGGCCGCTCGTTAAATTTTGCTGGTTCCGTGGAAGATCTGAACCTCTCTGGCAATGTTCCAAACCTTATATATATTTCGGCCATAGTGACCTACGCTTGCGACGATGCGAAACAAAATAACACCATTGGTACAAGTCCGCGTTATAAAACTATCCTATCGATAACGAGTAAGAATATTATGAGATCCTAAAAAGACTCGATATAATTATGAAGACATAAAAAGTTGCGTACATATAAATACATAAATTTCTGGAATAACGTTTAAAGAAAATAATATTTAAAAAAATTATACTTTTTATTGTTTTAGAAAATTTATCAAGTAAACACAAATTTTATCAGTTAAAGAGATTAAAATATACATATATATATACATATGTACATAGAAGCAAATTGTAAGCGCACTTTTCTCGCGAATTACTCTTTGTCCACAATTAATTATAAAAACTACCCGCGCGCGAATGAAATAGTAGTCTCGTCGTAGTTTCAATTGACAACGCGATACCGGCTCGGTTAAGAATTCCTCTCGTTAAAACGGAATTTACCCGGACTGCTGGAATTCCGGGCAGTCGGGGAGACGTAATTTGAATTAATAATAAATGTAAAAGTGCTGCCGCGCTAAGACAATTCGACTACGATATTGTGTCCGGGATTAACGGCGCAAAAGAACACTGCGCAGATATATTTCGTAAAAGGGTTTATCTCACAAAGAATTTTGCGCGATAGTGGAAATGTATATAAATCACGAAATTATGATCTCGTTGAATTCATACTGACGCCAATATCTGATCTTCTAATATTACATCACCCCCGTTATAGTTTTTGACCTATTTCATACGACTCGCGTGTGCTCGCAATGCAGCTGCGTGTTCGTAATTAAACATATTTATGGATAATAGACGAAGTTTCGAATTTTAACGACTGTAGTGTAGGAACTCGCTGGAATCCATAATGCAAGCTTGTAGCGTAACATATGGACTATTAATTATTATGTATAAATATTTTAAAACATTTTCACGCTTTTTCTAACAAATATTTCCAAAAAGTATAAATATATCCTTTCTTTATATTACAATATATGTTTTTATAAAAATCGCGTTATAAATAATAACTCGTCTAACGTCTAGCAACAATAAGATATGTTATAATGCTAACAGAAAACTGCAATGACGTGAATTAAATTTTCGGTCAGCTCGTTACATGTTACATCTCCGTGGAAAAAATACGTTTGTTGATTAATATATACAATTATGCAATTTATTATTTTGCAATTTATTGTTTCACATGTTTAGAAGAATGCCTGCAACATGGTCGAGCGCATCGTCGAAAATAGAACATTTATTAACGCTCGAATCATCGAGATGTTTACGTACGTGCGGGAGTTCGCTGCAAAAAGATACCCGACCGGCGGGGATGGGAGTAGATTTGTTAGACTCTGAAAAATACCGAGAAAAGAATCAGCTTTCAGTTTTGAAAAATGTTCGCAGGTCGGAAAAGTGGAAACCAGTTATCATCTGCTGATGGGATTTTTCATTTGTTATTTTCCGCTTATTAAGGATAGCCGCTGATAAAATGTTTGCTTCGGTTAACGTTATCAGAAATACAGAATGATCGTAAATTCGCATTTGTGCTTCGCGTAGGACAGCACATTCTTTTCGGAATCTATTTCGCTCTTGATCTTTGGAAAAATTTGTTTGCTCCTCTTGACATATTGTCACAACGTTTTTTTCTCCCTCTCTCACTCTGTCGCAAAATTGATCCAGTTCGGCGCAATAACTCTATTTCGTGGTGCGACATTTATGCTCGAAATAAATAAAAGGATAAAAGTCGTAATAAAAAAAACTGTGTTAAATACACGAGAACTGCGGTACAACGGCGCGGCGCCATGTTCAGCGACCGAAAGAAAGTCACTCGTAGAGTCATTTGCGATCCGAGGCGTCGCGGCGTTAAATGACGACGTCTCGGGGAAAGTAGCGCAAACGCATGACTCACCCTCTCTCATTGTGAACGAAAAAAAAAAGAAAACAAGTGAATAAAAGCAAAAAAAGTCCCGCGCCTCTGTTTTCCGCGCGCGACACGACTCCGTGTCCCACACAAGGGCCGATTACTGATACAACTGATAAGCTTTGTGCTCTTCGTGCAACGATCACGATAAGGGAATATTCGAGCCGGCTTTAACACCTATCGTAGCCTCGCGAGGGAAGCGTATAAACGGTATATATGCCACGGTATATTACATGCAATTCTCCATTTCCCCGAGAGTATAGGGAGGGCAGAGGGTCTTGTGCCCGCCGCTCCTTGCTTGGCCGACATTTTATTTGCTCAACCCCGAGCCGGATAGATCGCCCAGTCTAAGCAGAAATGAGTTACTCATCCTAGGAAAATTGGTCAATGATTCTTAACTCGAATAACTAAAGTTATAAGTGAAAAAAAATGCAATTTTTCGTTTCTCTGATAAAACCTTTTTTTTTGCTGAAAATCGTTCTTGGAAGTTTGGTATTTCTTGAGGAGTTCCAGACAGTATTTTAATGTCTAAAATATTAGAGTTTGAATCATTGAAATAGAAAATTTATGCGCAAAATTATCGCATAATTTAACTAGAACACAATAAATTACACCGAAATTGGGGTACTAACTTTACAGAGGTCAGGCCTTTCTTGGTCGGAGGAAGTCAATCGTAAAGGCAATTCATGCCCCCTTTAAGGGCTCCTTCGCCGGATATATCTTGATAATTATATTTGCGCGAGACAGGTTTGCTCTTGCCTGGCTGGCTATTTGCGCGTCTTATTACTAGCCGTATTCACTCTGGGTGATGATGCTCCGTGAGGCATAATCTGATCCTTCATTAATTAGAAATGGCTTCACACATTCGCGACCTTCGTCAAAGCGATGCGATCAATTCAGGAATAATATGAATGAATTACTTCAAAATGGACAAGTATCCCATTGAGCTTAGCCCGAATAAATCTCTCTCGAATTCTGCGATTATTTTTTGCTTTACGTTGGAATGCGTTTGTTATATTTAAATTACTTCTTATTAAAGCGTTGCCATCTCTAATAATATACACGCTGTTGTAGGAATTAATGTAGCTTGGAATGAATAGTAATGGTTTCGAAAGCGAGAGTATAGCTTTTTAAATCGTTTTTTAAAACGGTTTTATGAATATCATAAAAAGTTTATGGAGATGTTTGACTTTTTTTTCACCCTCTGTCTCTGTCTCTCTGTCTCTCTTTTACAGATATTTTGTTGCTATTATTTCTGGATGGGACCGTTAAAATAATAAAATATGTTCATTAAATGAATCGGCGAAACAACATCAATCTGTATCATGAATACGCTGAAAAGTACAAGCAAAAAAGATACTCGATAACAACGGTAGTCAAATGTAGCTGCATTTTTCTCGCTATTTAACTTGCCAGCGGAGCGTTTGCTATTCGAAACGAGTGACGGGTATGCCAAGCAAAAAAGAGGGTAAAGTTAGTTATAACTAACAACGAAATACCGTATTCCTGCCCTAATTTGTCTCTATTGTGACCGTTCGTTAACAACTAGATGTTCCGTCAAATTACCACTCTATATGTATCGTATTTCTAAAGTGTTTCTCTTTGTACGTTTTGCCGTTGCAACAATTAGTCTGTCGTGAGATTAACGAAAGCTAATCAACAAACATTTTCTCTCAAAATGGCTAATATTAAGTTTGTCAAAGAAGAGGAAAAATAACATTCAAAAATATTATACTTTTTATTCAAAATTAAAATAATTATTATAAGTAGATCCTTGATCATCATTAAATCAGTTTTTTTTTTTTTTAAGAATATCTCTGCAGTGTTTTAGCAAAATAATTTTTACAATCCTATTTTATTAACATTATTGATGCATTAATAATTTCGAAGCCAAAGCGGAGTAATAGGCATCGAGTATCATCGTTGATGTCATTTATCTTTACCAATCGTTTATTTTATTTGTATATGCAGCGCTTCTAAAGTGATATACCGTTTGAGGGTTAGTTTGGATACCTGCCAACTATTGCTGGCTCAGCGTCGAATTGTTGAAATACTGCGCGAAACAGCTTCAACGACAGCATTACCTGTGCGATTACATGGGCGACGATCGAGATGTCGATTGCCATCGCTGAGTTTCGGACGGACGCAAAGTATCGAAATGTCGTGTTACGACGCATCGCGCGGGCGTTTATCTCGCGTTTACGACTTAATCCGCAGCAGCGATAAGATCATATCACAGCATCGCCGTACAGAGGAACGGAAAAATACGATATGTAACGAAAAAATCGGATAAACAGTCAAAGAAACGGCTGCAACGTCGTAAAACACTAATTTCTCTACTACATTGGAACACCGATTTTCACGTCGCTATGAAATTTTCGTGCGAGTGAAGAATCCACTCTTGACTTTCGCACTGACTCCCGAGATTGAGTCATTTGCATAACTAACTTCGAACAAGCATCACAAATGTTGTTGCCAATAGCGATATTTTCCAACGATTTCGTCTCGCGTTTTCTTCTTTTTTTTTCACGGAGAAAAGCGCGTTCGCGACGCGACACAATTGTAACTGTTATATTAATTAAGACGAGATCTATAAATGGATATCAACGCAAATAGCAATATTGAAACGTAACACATAAGTGCGTGTTTAATGCTCACAATCAGTTGACTAAAACCATTATACCGGAAAGGGGTATAAAAAAAATTGCGCTTCTTTTGCGCGCAAGTAAAATTTTTACATGCAAATTATTTCCCCGTATTGCTTATATTACTGCAATCCGAAATAAACGAACGGGCTTTGCCTCAAAGGCCAACGGTTATTTTTGTGACACGTGTGCTTCGAAAATGGCAACTGTGCCATGTGGTAACAGTAGTAACAAGAAATAAATCCTGGGGCGCTCGCAAAACTGTTCCAGCTTTGTTTCCAACGGCTTGGAAAAATGTTACTAACTGCCGCGGTGTGTCATACTGAGCTTGTAATACACCGTGGCAATTACAGTGTTGCCTCAAGCGCAGATTTTTCCTGAATTTTAACAAAATAATCCGGCAAAATTTGTCATCGCTCCGCGACATCCACGATAGATGCGTTATGCTGATCTCGCGTAACGTTTTAGTTGCCATTCCGATCTTTCAGGTTGTTCCTTATGATTACGAGATGCAATACAGAAATTCCCCTACAACTTTACACTCTATCTTCTATACTATCTTAAACTTCGAACTTTAGATGTACTCTTTATGTGCACTTATATGTATATACCCCTTATGAAAATATGGTTTCTTTCACATTATATTATAATAATTTGAGAGTAAAATATCGTCTTTCGCTGCAGCGTTTATTTCTG
The DNA here is from genome assembly GCF_048541705.1 of Temnothorax americanus. NCBI lineage: Eukaryota > Metazoa > Arthropoda > Insecta > Hymenoptera > Formicidae > Temnothorax > Temnothorax americanus. The sequence continues at coordinate 232,027 of NW_027509790.1, forward strand.
CGATATAAGTAGTATATCGTTATTCTAAATATTACAAGAAAATGCGATATGTTTTCTCAAAATTCTTCCGAATTGTTCAAAATTTAATGAACTATAGGTACATGTGATAAAAACTAAAAGGTTGTTGAGACAATTCTTGAAAAATTGCTCAGACCGAAATAACGAAGGGAAACATTTTACGACGATGGTGCCCTTAGGAGGTTGTCGATGCTCGAAGAAACAACCGAGGTCCAATGATACGAATCTATACTATTTCTTGGTCCATCTCCAGGATCTCTATACGCTATCAAGAAGAGGTCATATAAAACAGCGGTATTAAAGTCGGTGAAATGAAGTTCGAATATCGACAAAATCGATTCTTTCCCGATTTTCTGAAGATACACGTTTTGCCCGAATGTCCTAATCGACGAAATGTAGTCGTATTTCTTTGTATCGTTTAATTAACTTCCAATGAAGTTTATTGAAATTTTTTTACAATCGGTAATTCATATTGCAATCGAATTTAATGAAGAAGTTAGTTCTTGTCTGGTTGAAAGGTCATTTATCGTAACTTTGATTATCGAATTTCCGCGAAGTCAATTGGAACCACTCAATATTCATTGTTGGAAACTCTCGCGCAGATTAATTATTAATAAAAATCAGGATAATAATGTTATTTACCGATATCAACTTAATGTTATCTCAATCAAAATATTGAGAGAACAATTTTAATAAAATTTACATTGCTAATTATGGCGCACAAATAAAGTTATATATTTAAAGACTAAAAAAAAACAATTTTACAGTAAAAGGCAAATACATTTTTATTATTTTATTATTTTATTTTATATATCTAATTATATTATAGAAATAAGGATAAATCCAATAATTACTCGCTGGTTTCTCAATTCTATTTTATTGACTGATCAAATGTTCTCACAAGATGCCGAATATAATGCAGATTTTTATGCAGAGCTTCCACTAGAAGGCATCAGAGAATACGATAATGGCGATCTGCAGCAAGACTCGCTCTCTCCTCGCTCTTCCCATATGATCTTAAGTTCGTCGTTTAGTTGCGAAGTAATATCAAGTAAAAAGAGAAACGTAGAACATCGATGAAGTTTGCGGAGAGATCGGCAGCGCCAATGAAATCGATTCTGCCTCCACGCGGTTATTTGGTGATTCCGTGATTCGATAGATCGGTGGTTCCATTCCTTCTTTGTATTGCTCGATATCGAACTTTTAGATAAAATCACGCTTACGTTTTACCGTTTCCCCGGAAAGGGCAGTTCGGCGGAATGACTCGCACACAGCCACATAATTTACTTAGATTTTCTGAAAACCGCGACGTATGAAAAGGAGCGAAAAATCGGCACGGTTTTGTGTTTTTCACACGGTTTGTATCGCAAAGTGTGATAATGATAAAGATGTGTGTGTCATCGTAGAACTTTCTATTTTCTCTTTGTCTTATTAGTTATTTCCGCCTAAAAATTTTTGGAGGAACTAGTAATTAGTAGGTATCTACTCTTCTGTAAAATTTTGATTTCTAATCTATCATGTTTTATACTGAGTTATTTTTTATAAAGTTACAATCATTATCGTTATATTCGTTATATCAGATTACAACACGTGACCATAAACTCCATGCTATTTATTAATTAAAATATTTTAAATTACTATGTAATACATCATGAGTAATCTTGATTATGAGGGAACTATTGTTCTCCGTTTTGTTAAAATATCGCTTCGTGAATTGTTTGAAAATATATTAGATGAGACTGAAAGTAGAAAGAGATATATTTCTCACGTTTTGTATGCTTTGGACATGGAGGTGGAGATTCGCAGGCGAAGACTTTTCGAACCTGCATTTCGTTGCGATCGTTTGCGTGATCGTGCTGCACCCTCTCTCTCGTGCAACCTTTTGCGTTTCGACGTGCAACGAACGACCTTATCTGCGCCTCGGTTTAAGGATGTACCGGGTGCCTTTCGTAAGCGAGGCACGTCCCGAAGCAACTTATAATTGACCGAAGGTTTGTCCGTGACAGTTCTCGTTTCTATATCTCCCGTTCGCCTCTGTTCTCTTCGCGCGCGCGGCACCCCGCCTCGCTTCTCTTTCTCCGTATCTTTCCATCACCCGGCCTTTCACTCCACCCTCTCTCTCTCTTCGTGCCACGAATCGACGAAATTGCTCTGCCCTGGTAGACATGACCCGAGGCACTTTGCCACGGCAATTCCCACACACACACACACACACACACACACAACCACGCCTTTCGATTCATTTAAAAAAGCTACCTTGTAAAATCAAATCGATGGCTGGCAATGACCAACATAATTGATTACGTCCGAGATATCGCACGTATACTTAAGTAGTCATAGTCAATATTTTTTCCCTCCGTTATTCGAATTACGTTTCCTCAATTTGTCTGATGGTAAAACGTGGAGAGAGCTTCGCGAAATTAGATCGACAGTTCAGTTAATTAAAACCTGTATTAAAAAAAAGTAGTGCGTAAACTTGCTCTCCGATGCGCAAAATTTGCGGTTGCAAAATCGAAATAGCGAAGTTACATTTTGCAGCTGCGCCAACATGGAGGATCCCACGTAAGTTATCGCGGAGCTTTAATTTAATATCTGCTACAATACGGTACAATGACTTGTAATCTTGGCGCGTTTTGCCGCAGTGCTAAAATGTGTGGCTGCACATTTCTTATTTTGTGTTGACGTGGATTCCAATTCTTTCCAATCATTTATTGGATGCAGTTTAATTAATGACCGATATGTTGCGTATAAAATCTGTTCCGTAATTACGGAACGTGATTTTGCAGTTGAATTACATTTTACTGCAGTTGGTCCGGACTTTTTGAGAGAAATGGCCTGGAATTTTTAATTTCGGCCCCCATGCACTCGTATAACAACGAGATAATTATTATTACAAATACAAATACCGAAACAAAATATGAAATACATGTTATTATGTTATTTACATTGCTGCTTTGCGATCGCTGTGCGAGCAATTAAGTTTTGCTCGAAAAAAAAGAGAACGTGCCCAGGATTAATGAAGCAGGTTTTTCAGGTTTCCGATAAAAGCGCTGTTAGTCTGATCGTGCAATGATATCGAGTCGTGCTACGCGTCCTAGATCGATAGGCTTATCCGGCAACACAAAAACCCATGTGCCACGCAGTGACAACGCGTCGTCCGGTGTTCGATCATCAAAGACACGCTTTTTTTTCGCGTTACGAAGATTAGAGCCCACTGATTCGGTAACGAGAAACTCTCGTGTTCGCGACTAATGACGCACGACATGCAACGCTCGGTATATAGGATTCGATACTTTGCAATTTATACATTACTCGACAAAAATTTCATCCGACAACTATATTGCGCTACGAATGTGTCTGTTATATGTAATATGTACAATCCGTTGTAATTTAGCTTTAAATTGGTCTCCGCAAGATGAAATTAGCTTAAAAAAATAGCCAGTCTCTTTTTTTTTCCCTAAAAGAGAGCAGAATAAAATATTTTTTTATAACAAAACAATTTTGCGTAACACAATTCCAGTAGTTTTTAAATTACATCCTTCGTCAATTACAACATGAAATATAGGATTTTTATAAAAAGAACTATATAATTTATTACAAATTTTCTTTCTTCGAGAGAAGAATCATTTTTCTTTCCTGAAGAAATTTAGATTTCTCTGGACGGCGAATTGAATTGCTGATACCTTACTGGAACACTTGTCGCGTTTATGCGTGATTTTAAATTTTTTCCAATCGCAGGGTTACGCGAAAAAACGATTTCCTATTCACAATAATATAATTCTGTACGCGACGATATCATTTTTGACGACTCTAATGCGAGCTCGTTGACGTACATACGACTCGTAATCGTGTAACGAGGACGCGCGGCCGAATTCGCGAAATTTGCAAGGCAAAGGAGCACGCACACATACGCGTGCATTCACGCGCACATACACACACACGTACGCGCGTTCGCGTTTACGTTCGGCAAATGGTATTGTAACTCTCACGGATGCGAAAGCTCGTTTATTAGAGTTCCTTCCGATCGAAGGGGGGTCGGTCGAGCGGAAAATGTCCTCCATCCTCTATCGCGTTATTGAAAGCAATATTTTTGACGTTAGCCATTGTCGAAGATCCGTACTGGAAGTGTGTTACCACGGACACGAGCGTTGAACGTTCTGCATAAGTTCGCACGCGTCAATATATGAATAAGGTCTATTATACCCTGTTCCCCCCGGCATTGTTGTACAACCGAAAAATGCAATAAATCCTGCACGTACCATTATTATTATTGCGACGTATACGCTGAAACCGCGGCGCGCTCTCATCGCTGTCTGGCCCTGATAAAACTTGGAGATCCTTAGCCGATCGGTCCCATTGTGAGCGAATCGATCGCGAATTTATCTCGATAATATCATCGGCTTGATTACATTCCGCAAACGCGCGCTCGAATGAACGTGCATTCTATGTGTAATAGAATATCAAATTGATTTTATCTTTTTTGGCAGGATTTTCATTTAAAATCTAGTATATTTTATTTGATGAGTGGCAATTAATAAGTGATATTCAATGAACAAAGTCTCAGGAAATTCGGAAAAATGTACCTTTGAATTTGGGTAGACAATTAACAAAAACTCACGCTGTCGATATGTGCAATAAAATAAAACGTGAATTTACAGAATGCGTTACAATATACGTTTGCACGTAACATATAATGATCGTTTAAATCTGAGAACTGACGTAAAATGAATACATACGTATATGGCGGAAATAATGAATAGCACTCGGTCGCTCGCAATCGTTATATATCAAATCGCGCTTTGGATCAAATCCATGCACATATTCGATTTAATCCGCGCATCGATCAAACTATATAAAACTCGCCATTAAATCCGCAAACAATATTCGCCGCGTGCATCATTTACCATCTTTATCCGATTGTCCGCGTTTACATACGTATGCTTTGTGATGCGTTACCAGAGATAAACGCGTATCGCAGTCATTCCTTCGTCGTGCCTTCGTTATCGCGACCTGCTAATTTGCCGTGACTCGTTGACTTTGACGTCACGACTGCGTCTTAATAATGCGAGATCATCAATAAATACCGCTATATAACGCTTCAATAGGCAGATCTAACGCTTTTTATATTTAATATTTTATATGATAATTTCATACTTGTCGCATTTCACAACGCAATGATATAATTAATTCAATAAAATATAAATAATTGGATGTAGTTTCAATTTAGATATATTAGAAATTTTTATGTAACAATTTCACCATTCTGTATCCTTCTCGATATCCCTTTATCGCCATAGTTTCGCGTGAAAGTTGTCCACTCGCCCACAGCGACAAGAGATTCGTCTCGCAACTCGAAGGCACCGCGCTGCGGCGGACTCTCGTGTCTCTGTCGATCTGCGGGATTAAGTAGATCCGCGGTTTCGCCACGGCTCGTCACCGAAGTGCGCGCGGCTCCGTGGGTTTGCGTACTTTTAATTACGGCGGAGCGGCCGTGTTTATCGGATATTCCCTTTGACGCAAGAAATTGGAAAAGTTTCGGCGGACGTTTCTATTCGACAAACGCCCCGGAAGTTTAGGGATCCGCGGCCATTCCACTTACTTAAAAGTAACCACCCCCTTCCGTCGCCGTCTCTCTGTTTGCGAGCGACACTATCCCGGCTACCCCCTTCCACCCGTTCGGAACGACCGCTGTCGCAATGGAGATGAATACGGCCGAATCCATTCGCGAAATCGTCGGCCTAGAAAAGAATCCCTGATTCGCCGGAGCGGAGGTCGGTCCGGCCGCGACCGGCGTTTCTGGTCCGCGCGATAAGGAGCTTAACTTCCCTTTGGTACTTTATCTTCGAGGTCGTGGAGAGAACGACGACATAAGCGCTTGAAGTTGATCGCGCGAAATGTCCCATGGCGGACCGTAGCGACGAATAGGTCCGTTTATAGGTACCATTTGTACCCGCGGGGTTTATTACGTAAATTTGTTTGAATAAGTTTCCCTTTATAAATGTTTATTACGCGAGTACCAGTGCTCACGAAATTGCGTTGTGTGTATCCGACTATCCGTACGTTAGAAGTTCTGTGTGTGTGTTCCGCCTTCTACATTCTGTTCTACATTCTGTTCTCTGTACCGTCTCTCTTTCAGCAAGTTACCGTACAGCTCGTTTTCGTACCGGAGAATCAAGTTAATACTCCATGAATGAAAGCGAAACATCTTGCGCCTAACGCATTTCCATCCCTCCTGTCGCGAAGTCACGGGGCATTTAGCTAATATCTCGATAAATGGACGCGACCGGCGGAACATCTTGCGCGTTTCTAACATTCCTCTCTCATCGCTCTCGGGTCGTACGATGACATTCTTGTTCCCGTGATATCGAGTTAATACTCCCTTGAATGGATGCAATGTCCAAACATCTTACTCGTAACATCTCCTTCTCGATTCATGGGACGACTTTGACTATTCTCGTTTGATGTTGTCGAGTTAATGCGCGCTGAATAGAGAACGAAACATCTTGCTTCGTTCAGCGAATGGCGAATGTTAAATTTCTCTTCTTTTCGCATTTGGTTGACGCACCTATTGTTGTATAGTCCATTGAAGAATCTTATCATGTGATGTGCGGTTGCGCATTGGCCGATTAGCGTTCGTACGAGAATTTAATGCAACGCGCGGAGTGATAATCGACACGTGCCTCTAATGAGGCGTGCATGTGCGTTTAAAACTGCCGACGCGTGCCCCCGCAAAATTTTCCCGAGTGAATCTCAGTCACTTTAGCGGCAGCGAGCCCGAATCTGCATCGTATAATAGGTCACGGTTCGCTTACGGTTAGTAACGACCCTTAAATCGTTGATAGATGCGCGGACATGCGACGGATACGGGAGTTCTGTGCAAGGAGGGTGGACAGGCAGCGGTCTATCTCCTTCTAAAATTTATGACAACGTTCATCACAAACGCGATATCGAGATATGTCTCCGCGCAATATTTGCTACGATTACATGCCGACATTTTTTATCAATCAAAATAATGCAATTTTTTTCAATTTTTTTGACACTCAAGACATATACTTGTATATAAAATTAATTTGTACATAAATTTGCATAAATTATTATTTTTTATGCAATGAATTATATGCAAACTAATTTGATTTATATTTCTTAATATAATCAAATTTCTTTGTATAATGTTTTAAAGTTAACACATATTTTGTTATGTTAACGATAATTACAATGAGGAAAATGTAAAATTAACTGTATACTTTAATAATTGTTCGAGAAGAAAAAGTACAAATTGTTTTCAGATATCTACTTGTATTGGCAATTAGTTTGAAACGCATTAAGAATTCAGGAACCGCAAACATTTGCGGGCGTTGCTTAAACGAAAGAATTAATCTACCTCTCTCATTCCATTTTATACGCTGCTCGTATACTCTCCTTTTAAAACGGCCGCTATTGCTTCTCAACTCGTCGAACCGTGAAACTCCCGCAAAACTCGTCCGACCGCAGCGTTTGCGAGTTTACAAAATAGTATAAGTAAAGGCCTGCGCTTTGTTTTACGGTTTTACTGGGGAGATTTTTCGTTCTTCTCATCCATCTTTGTTAATGAAGTGCTTAAAACCGCCTCCGTCTCGCGATGATACCATTTCGTGTTGACATTTTTAATTACTTCCATTCCTTCGCGGATTTTATTTTCTAAAAATGTCGCTCTGTAATTTTACCTTTAATTCTTTTGCTCTCAACGATCGCAGTTATAAGCGCACTTTTTCATTTGTATCTATAGGAATAGTTTGTGTATATTTTTAGAGTCACTTGACAAACTCGCGTTCTAATAGTTTACATATAATTATTTATAATTCACAAGATAAATTAAAGGCCTCCATGCAAGAGAGATGTAAGTCGACTTACATCTTTATTTTTTTTGTTGCAAAGAAGAGATAAGCTTACAACCTTATAAGTTTGATGGGCAAGGAAAAGCGCATTCAAAAAGCCTGCCAAAAGCGGGCTAAGAAAACTGTCAGAGTTGGAACACTGTAAACCGGAGCCAAGTAAATATCAAAAAAGAAATAGAGGGATGTAAGAAAATGCTTACAATACGTCTCCGAAAGGAACCACCAGTTTTACACGGGACGCACGAAGCTGAAAGAAGCCCATGAAGATACTGGTACAAAGCGCCAATGACGACTCTGATCCGGATATTTAAATAATATTTATATTGTAATTGGTTTTTTGTACTAAATTTTTATTTTGAAGTAATTTGTTTCTATTTTTTCCTCAAAACTACTAATTGTCATGCAATAGGGATATAAGTATCATTAAACAAAAGTGTTTTTTTTTACACTTTTTGCGATATATTTAAAATAAATATTTTTATTTATTACAAACATATAAAAGTTTCAGAAAAAATTAAAACGAATTTTTATACCACTCTTTATTTTAGTAATTTAGCAGTTACTGTTAAAAGTATATTTTCTCAAAATGGAGTTCGACTTATATCCCTCATGGAAGCTCTCAATCTTATCAATAAAGCTTTCTAGTAAAAAGCGTATAACATATAATTATATAAAATTTATCTTTATTAAGAATTAGCTCAACATTTTTTCTAATAAATAAAACTTCTGTAGTCTACAACGTGTATTCATCTAACCGTTTTTCGCTGATATCGATTGCAACGCTGTGCCATGCTTTGAGAGTAATTGTTTTGCGACCCAATAATATTTAATACCTTCCATTTGAGAGAAGATGCGCCGCGGTCTAATTCGATGTAACTTTCCGATACACCGACTCGATGCAATAAAAGGAGAAAAACAAGGAAAAGAGGACGTGCTTCGCTTGCGCTTCTCGATGGATCGAAGGACGCTCCGCGTTCGCACGTTCGGGAGCAACGTCGTGGGGAATGGAGACAACGCGGGGCAGACATAAGCCATTTAGATTTTAGCAAGAAGTTTCGTGTGTTACGCGTAATACTTAAAGCACTTCGATATTTTTGGAGCGTTACCGCGAAATGCATCCGCAGAAGTTTCATGTAGAGTTGCAGACGCCTTCGAATTCCGCGAGTTGAATAAATTAATCTCTCTATACTTAAACAACATTTTTTATTAATACCCTACGCGACAGACATATTTACATCATCTGCCATATCTCATATTATATGATTAATATTAACATTAACATGATTAACCACGAAACAAATGTTTTTGTAATTGTCTGGATTTATGGCATGTGTGGTCTATTTTTTATGTATTTTTAAATTTTAATTTTTTTAATGATGCTATTTAATGACATTGGATAATATTTTATTTACTTAACGTTTTAACTTTTATAATAAATTCTTTTATGTTCGCATTTTTGCATTTGTAAAAATTGTATTGCTATATATATTGTTTTAAAGCCAAAATTTACGCTCTCAATCTCTCGAAAGTGTTTCCCGATAATACCGATGACAATTGATATTTAATTCATCCGATAGATATGCTATTATATTGGAAAAATTAATTGATATCTTTCAAACGACGGCGGTTTTCCGCAACCGCGATGTTATTAAATAACTCGTCGCGATTAATATCGCGAAACAATACTGTTAAAGATCGAGTGAAAAGCGAGAGCATTGAGCAGTGTTTCCGCGAGCGCGGTCCTGGCGCAGCCACGCGCGACCATCGTGATCGACGCGATCCTCTCAGAACACCGCCCAATGATCCCGCTTTCACGACACGCTCAAGAGAAAGAGCGCACGCGTTTACATAATGTTCACGGATCATCGAAACCCCCGCTACGAAGCGGGGTCAGGAAGAAGGGCGAACGCGAGCGATCCTCGAGAGCACAATCTGTTCAGCCGTACGAAAAATCGGTCGCTCTGAGGGGTATCGTCGTGAAAGAATTCTCGCGCCAACGGTTCGGTCTCAATACCGCACGCCGAGCGCCCGAGCAAGGGCCAGCATAGCGCGAAGTTTCGACGCGAATAACAACCAGTGCGACCTATCGCCGTCCGCCCTGCAAGCTCAGTTTTGTTGGAAATTAAAGTGAAAGTAAAACGAACTCAGTGTCAGTTTACTCAACCGCAGTCCACTCCTCAACGAGATCATTTTAACGCCTCGCGCTCTTGTCAGGGCGGTGCCGGTATCACTCGTGCCCTGAGGCCGTCTCAGGTGTCGTACGAAACAAATACGATTTTTATGAACTCGCGGATAATGAGTTTAATATATAGCCAATGGATTTTTCGGGAGGACACTATATTAACAATAATTGTTGCTTTGAACTAATCACCTAATAACTTTTTCAAGACTATATTTGTTATTACATATGTTCAATTGTATGTCATATTTGAAGTAATATTTAATCAAAAAATGACCTATCTGACAAATAAAAAATGCCAACCAAACTCACGCGATCTAGAAAAACATGAGCACGAACAAAGTCAAACGTTCTCCACATTCTCAAATAGAAACTTTTCTCTCAACTTTTTCCGGATTTAGTGAGAAAAATTTCGTGCGTGTCTCTCGCGCTCCCTCTCTCTCTTTTTTCTCTCTCTCTCTCTCTTTCGACGGGACACGTCCTGAATCCGAAGACACATCGCTCCGTTCGAGTTCTCCATGCGACTGAACAAGCTGAGAGGCCGGGAACATAAGCTACTTGGATTTCAACGAGGAGTGTTGCGTTACTTTCACGAAAAGCGGACGCCTCGACGACATTCTCCGCGTTCTTCATCTCGTAATCTCTTCAAACGGATTGCACCCGTAGCTAGCAAATACATTTGCGCGAGCTTCGCGTTTGTCCTGAAGAACTAAACAAACTAATCCACTTTGCTTTCTTTCTCTCTCTCTTTCTCTCTTTCTCTCTCTCTCTCTCTCTCTCTCTCTCTCTCTCTCTCTCTCTCTCTCTCTCTCTCTCTCTCTTTCTTCTACTTCTTTGTCTGTAACGTCTTTTGGTAAATGTAATGATCTGATTTTTTGTAGAACTTTATCTCTGCGATATCACTATACTTTGCGTCTTTGAGGTATGATCGTGAATCATCGCGAATGGAACATCAAGAGGATCGAGAGCCTTTTGTACGTTGCTTTTGTACATCTTCGCCGTGTTCCGTCGTAGGTTTCTCTTCTTCATCGAGCACTCGCTGCGTCAATTTCGTTGGGGACGGCGAGAAAATACTTGAGATATGAGGGACTTTGGGATATCCCATCAAGTTTTTGCATTTCGGTCGCCGGTCGAAACCGTAGCCTGCCGCCTTGCCTTAACTTGGCGGGAAGTTTCATCTTGGCGAAAATCAAAGAGAAACCTTCCGAGAAACCTAATTTCTACGATTTAATTATACAGCAGATGTGAAGCGTACTTTACTTCAAAACTGAGACGAAAATAGTTTATCTAAATTTTTAATTTATTTTACAATTGTGTACATCTCGAGACGCTTTTGTTCCAATTTGGTGATCGCAACTTAGAGCATTATTCATTGTCAGTCATTGTCCAACCAAAAATAACACTTTTACACTGTTAAATTCGTAGGGTTAAATTATACTCAATTTTGAGTAATTTTTAACTATTCCATAGGTCGCCACTGCTCTTACTCAATATGTAGTTAATTTAACTAAAACAATGTTTAATAATTTGACTAAACCAATGGAATTAAAATAATCCTATTTTGTTTCAAACTAATACGTTTTGATGCACATGCTAGTTAAAAATAACAAAATAAATCTAAAACTCATATAGTATTGGTTTAAATTTCATCCTCTAACCTTTAACAGTATAGCTTACTCGATGTAAGCCGCGAGATTTAAATTCCATGTAACATTTTTAATTAAATTTGTTTACGCGATGTCTTTTCTTGAAATGTAGGATACGTTAATATAGAAGCAGGTCAACGCTTGGCGAAAATATCTGGGCCCGTGACGTTCGTCGTCGTATTTCTGTCGAGGTTCGCGTTAATATTTGGAAACGAAAGCCGAATACACTGACGAGACTGATAAAAAAATACGCCACGTTTAAACAAACGGGGAGTGGAGAAAGACGACCCTCAACGAATGATTGGTTTCGGTGCCGCGGGCCATTAGCAAACACCTGAAGCTTCTCGCCCCGCTGCTGGAGTTTCTTCGCCTCGAAGGAGAACTTTCAGCGATGAAAGAAGAGCACAATCGGGGGTTAACAAACTCATCCATTTCGAGCTCTCGTTCTGACCCGTCCTGCAGTTTTTAACCCTTTTTTTTGCCACCCACGCTCGTCGTGCCGGCTGCAACGCCAAAAACCCGATTAATAGTCGGCGATTGGAATCGGCTGCTTTTTGTGCTGCATTGTGGAACTTCGCGCGGTATTTCGAGCGAGCAGAATATCGACGATTCAACCCTGCGGTCAGGCATTTCCGGATTTCGCTTTGAAGCCGAAGAATTTCGCGATTGTTAATTTGAATAATTGCGAAACATGCAGGCCAATCGATGTATTAACAAAAGAAAATTTTTCTATGACAGAGGCTGCGTTTCTCTATATTCATTACCAGTACCGAAAATCTATAGTATACACGTGACGTAAACTATAGATTTTCAATACTGACAGTGAATATCGAAACGCAACTTAAATGTATAAAACGCTGGTATCGCTATTTATATTTTGATGCACACGTGCACACAGTTCAATTTTTACTTTATTTAAATACATTACGTAATATATATTGAAGTATACAAAATAATAAAATTGAAATATATTAAATATCATATACAGAAAATTTTGATTATAATTTGAAGTTTCCATTACTTAATTATACGCGGTCGCAGGATATTGCGTTTATGGAGTATCAACATGAGAATAAAGATTCTTTGACAGCATCCTTCCGTAAATTTTCTCACTCTGCTCGTCTTATAATACACGTAAAGGCTTTCTCGGGAGAGGTTTTACGTAGCCACCAAGAGAGTATCGTTTTCTCGGAATAAAGTAATCTAGTGAGGCGAGCGGCGGCCGCGAAGAGGGATGGAGGACGCGGGCTGAAAAAATTGATGAGGGACTGTTGCATGAATTTTACGCCACACCGGCGTCGTTACTTTGAAAAACACCTGCACTTGGAAGGATGCTGAGAAACTCTTCCTTAAAGTCTATTAAACGTCTTTAATGAGACGATCTTGGTACACCAACAGCAGTTTTATTTTATTATAATTATTATCTCTCTCAATTTATGTCTTTTATTTTTATTCGTTATCTTTTCAGACCGGTGTTTCCATTGTCAATAAATTTATTCAAATCCAGTTTTAAATGTGACCTGTTTAAAAAAATCTTATGAAAAGGCAGAGAGAGGGTGAGACCTCTATTCCATCTCTCACGTTCTAAAGTAAATGTAAAGAGTAATCAAATTCATATTAGAAGGCACTGGGAACCAAGTGTCGTTTTACGTATACGCGCGTAACTTTACTTAACGAACGGGTTTTGATCGCTCCGCCTGTAAATCACCCACCAATTCCTAGGCATAGATTTTCGTTCCGGTAGAGACCTCGCGAGTACTTTCCTGTAATGCGCGAGAAATTTTCGAGGTGAAACTCCCCGGAGGGTGTTCCACCAGAGTTCATTCGTCCGTGGCGTACGACGTCTCGAACGGTTTCGAATTTGAATTTCTGTATTCGTACCGAGAGATAGAGTTCGGGTCGCTTCAAACTCAACCGGATAAGCTCCGGCAGAAACTCTCCCGGTAATGGGAATCATCGAGCGGGAAGAATCGATTTCCTTATGAAAAGCGCGACGTGACCGAGATTTTATATATACGTGGAGTTAATCACACTACGTGTTTCGATCGAGTTTGAAATTCCCATATTTTGTATAACAATCCGTCTCGCCGGTCAACGCATAATTTATCGCGTTGTCGCGCCGCAATCCGATTTGCACGAGTTCCCAGCAATTATCGATATGTCATTAAGCTATCTGCTCTCAATTACACATTTTGATGATTTCTAAAATTTGCGCCGATTGAACGCTCGATTGTTACACGAATTTCTCTTTTTATTTAACTCGGCGTTACCGTGGATGTCGATTAATTTGACTAATTACGCCATTGTCGAAGGGATTTTCGCTATCTTTGGCCTTTAAAAGGATTTAGTTAGTCAGAGCTTTTAAGAGATTTATGTAAAATCCAATATTCCCGGCGTTAAAATTTCATTAAAGTGTGTCGATAAATAAATCCCATTAACGAGCCTTATTGTTTTTGGCAGAATGCGCGGCCAAGAACGGAAGATCTGTAGTGGAGCACCATCCGTCCTCCTACTGGGAGCAACCCTTTAGTCAGCCTTACTTCGACAACACGACAAAGAGGGAGACCACAACCACCGTCGGGCAATCCGCTTACCTGCACTGCAGGGTGCGCAATCTTGGCGATCGTGCGGTAAGTTCCAAGTTTCCTTATCAAGAGCCCGTCGTTGTAATAACAGCGCCCGAGTTTGGGAACGCTGTGTATTTCGCGAGTATAGTAGATTAAGATCGCGAGTCCGTTAAACATCGCAATAAGACTTTGATTTCGAAGATTATTTCGTTTTATCTCGTTTTATGAGATATTTATACTTCGTATAGTTGAAAATCATATTTATTACAGTTGAGTCTCTCCGAAGTATTTTTACATCGCATTTTAAATCTTCTTTTGAATCAGTCAATTCTTTTTTACTTATTTTTCCTGATTTATTATTTTTATCGCGATAACAAAGATTGCTGTTCTTTTTATTTCGTGAAAATTATTCAAAGATTTGTTTCAGTCAAAATGTATACCATCGTTACAACGATAATATTGTTCGCTTCTCCAGTATAATCCAACCAAGCACAATTTTAGCAAACTTACCATTAGGAAGATTAAACAGAACGTGCAAGTCGAAAATTGCGGAATTATTTTGCTCGAATCTATATACGGTAGTCAATAATCTTGCTGCGCTGTCAATGTCGCCCATGTTTTTAGAAAAAAAAATTAATTAACCGATTGTAATCTTCTTATTATGTAAATTATGCAAAGCTTGGTGGACGCTTTAACGTTCGATTATGCGTCAACAAGTCCTCGCGATTAAATTTCGCCATTATGAGAGGATTCAATGAAGCGAATTAAAGCGCAACAAATATTTGTCGTTGCAAAATTAAATCGCGGACGCTCATTTCGGTAATTGCAAAATTTTCAATTATGTTATCATTTTACGCGAAGTGTATTTTTCAAATTTTATCGCGTGTTTTTTCGCGCGTTGCTCCATGCTGGCGTTGATATAAATTTAACGTACGTGCGGGCGCGTGAAAGTCTCCCCCACGATCGGAATCACGCAATCGAAGTCAAATAAATTCGCAGTTACGGCGTCGGCGGAGGCATTAATCCGCAATCGTTTCTCGACAAACTTCGCCGCTCTCTTTGCTAATGCACTTGCACGACCTGCAATTCGCGTATATACGAGTTCATTCCTCATTTACCCACGCGACATCGCCTCGCACTTTTACAGTAACCTAGTTCACATCTTCGCGCGCGCAAGGCTTTTGTAACGCTTTTTCGCGTTCTTTTTTTTTCTTCCCTATTTCCGCCCGCGAACTCGCAGGGCAAGTATAACTCTTCACGGTTCAACGTGCATACATTTTCTCGCGCAAATTTAGAAAATTATAACAAAACTTTAACACACGGTCTTCTGTTCGAAATATTTCAAACTATGACCATTGTACCGCGAAACATTATTTCTAGCGGGAAATAATCAGAAAGTTTATATTTGACTGACATTTGTTAAATTGTTACGCAATCTAATTGCCGTAGAAAATTAATTCTTTGTGTGGGATCTCTTTGACGTTATATTACTGAGAGAACAAAACAAAAAAAAAACACATTTTTACAAAGAAAATAATTTAAGTATATTCTTTTCAGAATTTCTTTTTTATTTTATTTTATTTTTTAATAAATCGCATTTATACACCGCTGCTCGTTTAATTCACGTCCCATCATTGTTCGGTCACGTGAAGTGGCAAAGTGGTGTACGTAAACGTTTATAAAAGGTGGAGGTATTGCGCATACTAAACACATAGTCGCGGCATTTTTTCAGGCGGTTTAGTGAATTAGTAGGCCGCTCGGGCCCGCGCTGTTTAACCCGCGGGTATTCATCACTCGCGGTCCTAATGCAAAGTAATTTCGCGGATAGGCGCATAGGTCACCCGGGCGAACGGTGACATTATACGCGTTATCGGCCCGCTGCTCATGAATCACCGAATGACGCACAGGAACCCGTCAGAGTCCAATCACCGATCGTAATCGCCGATAAATCAAATTTCTCTCGCGCCCTGCCGCTTCGCCCCTCTGCGGATCTCTCCCTTCCGCCATTCACAGCCACGCCATCGGCCTTCAATAACGCGGCGTACGCACATGCATCTGGACGTTTATATTTGCGATCGTAGAATCAGCACGACCATCGCGATTGCGCTTCACCTAAAGCGCCTTGATTTCGCACCGGTGACAGATTGTCGCGCGACAGCCGGCTGTCAGTCGAAGGTTTTCTCTCTCTTGCGCATTCGCGTGTGCATAATGCCGTGTTAAGACCGTGACATAGAATCTGTATGCGACATAACGTCGAACTTCTCGGTTAAATGTCCAGTTTGATGTATCTTGCTATAACAGCAGGTGTCTCTTGATTGCGCAGGTCTCGTGGATCAGGCAGCGGGATTTGCATATCCTCACTGTCGGCATCCTAACGTACACAAACGACCAGCGTTTCCAATCGTTGCACAGCGATGGTAGCGACGAGTGGACCTTGAAAATCAGTTCGCCGCAAGTGCGAGACAGTGGAATCTACGAATGTCAAGTCTCGACAGAGCCGAAAATTAGTCAAGCTTTCAACTTGAGCGTAGTAGGTATGTGCGCATATGTATCTCTTATTTTATACGATAAGATTCAATCGCTAGCTCCAAGTAAATCTACTGGATTTTGATTAAATCCTCTCAAGCGTTAAGAGAAAATAAAAAGTTATGCAAGTAAATTACAATCGAAATTATGATGAGATAATTATTTAGAAGCAATAATTAACTTTACAGTCGGAAAAGATTCTTTTCTATCACGGCTTGCATTAACAGAAATAAAGAAAGATCAGTGTGAGAATGGGGATCCGGGGGATTGTGTTTTAAAACGATTACAAATTTCCCGCCGCACTTCAATAACAGTTTCCGAAACCGCTTTGTTTCTTAAGTGAATTTTTAAACGGCCGTTTTCGAGCGGTTCGACGTGGAGTTAATTGCAGCTTTGCGACGATTTAAACGAAATTGCGATCATACTTCTTGGGCCCGGGCTTTACTCGACGATCCGTGCCGCGCTCCTTGGCCAAAAACCACTTTAACTTTGTTCTGTCCCCGTGTGCAGTCTCGAAGGCAAAGATCAACGGCAATTCGGAGCTCTACATCAAAAGCGGGAGCGACATCAATCTGACCTGCATCGTGCTGCAAACGCCAGAACCACCATCCTTCATCTATTGGTGAGTTTGAGCGTTCTCCCTTGACGATATAGCGCGGATTGAATTTGTTCCACATGTTATTTCGACACAGCTGAAGTTTCGCGAAATCCAAATCTACACTGACCTCCATTCGGTGGAGGTTTATCGAAAAATTTCAAACCCGAGCGCCCTTAAAAACGAATCTCCGATGAAGTGAATCTCCGCTGGAGAGTTAGTCCTCGGAGGCGATGGTTTTTAGAATCTATAGATAATCTTGCGTTTGCGCTGATCCGCAAATCCTTGTGCGTTTTTACGTTTGCATATATAAAGATAGCTTTTTCAAAGTGAATTTGACTTTACATTCAATGTTCGCTAATTTTTCTCGATAATTTTTTAGGTACAAAGGTGATAACGTGATAAACTACAGCCAACGCGGGGGCATCAGCGTCGTGACGGAGAAGCAAACGCGAACGTCACGTCTTCTGATCAGTAGAGCGCTGCCAGCCGATTCCGGCAATTACACCTGTGCGCCATCCACAGCCGAGTCAGCGAGCGTCCTCGTCCACGTGCTCAATGGTGGGTGAGTCGCGAATAAAAATCGTACATCACTGAAAATCCTCAATATTATCGCCAAAATGTCGCAGTATGTCTCCGTATATCTTTCTCGCTATATCGGCAAAATTATTGGCCTTTCCCGAGGTGGTCTTTTTGGATGGTTTTGACGCCGACATTTCGAAATAAAATTTCAAACGCATGTAAATATGTCAGCGCGGATAAAAATGCGCTGTATACGTTAAAATTGCCCGAGAGATACATTCAAATACAAAGTGATATCTACCCGTGTCAACGTGTCGCTACAAAAAGGCTTTATATTGTTCGCTTACCGCATGCGATTTTCGGCAAATTGTATCTTTTTCGGAATCAAACGCTTTACATACATATTTAAATGTAGAAAGATCGGTAGGTTCTCGCCATCACAATTGCTTTATATAACTATTAATATAATTTTATAATTTATTGTAATTTATTCCTATTATACATATATATATATATATTTAGTGAGATACGAAAGAATAAAATATAGTTAAATTAACGACATTTATCGTTAAATTTGGTGAAGCTTTTCGTAGACTTTGCCGGAAACGCGGAAGCATAAAATCAATTAATTAATCTCAACAATTTTGTACCGGTTTTAATCAAGTTTCCGATAAAACGTTTCAAGTATTACTGCAAAAGAAGTTTCGGTCTGCTTGAAGGCAGGTTAAAGAGAAACAATTTCAATTCAATCGCGTTTGTATAAATAATGCGCATTCGCGCACAAAACAGCTTTGCATATATACCTGCAGTATGCGTGCACGGTGAAAAAGTTTCAGAGGTTTGATCCTGATGTTCGTAGAATTGGCAAAATAAAATAAAAGTTCCCGCAGTTTAGATACAAGTAGGAGAAAACGACAGAATCTCAAGAAGGAAAATTAAATCGCTCGAGTGCGCGTCATTGATTTTCTTTTAACTCGCTCGATTGCAGCATGCTGATTTATTTCTGGTTTATTTTTGGCGTCTTGAATATTTTTGAGATCGATATGTATTTATAAATCACATTTAAAATGCGGATCGTATCCAAAGCTTGAAGGAATTAAATTTTCATATTACTTTCAAAGCTCGTTCGATAACGATATTCGCGTTAAACAGACTTTAACAATTTAAAACAATTTGACATTAATTGTATACTTTCTGCAGTTGTAAGGCCACCAATTATTACAAGTCCTCGTAGGCGGAATTAATCTCGCGTTTGCCGTTATTCGTGAGAGATTCACATGTAATTAGTGCAGGGAAACCTGCGCGAACTTACCGGAATGAAACTCTCGTCAACTGAGCATATGTATATACATATATATTCGTATCTAACGACAAACTATGAAGTCTCAAACTAACTTCACCGTTCCCTTCTATCCTCTCACGCATGTATGCGGAGTTATCGAGATTAGGTCCGTGGCTTTGTTTAAGAACTAATAGAAACGATGACGGTATCATCGAGAGACATCGAAAGATGTGATCGTAACTTTTTGATTAAATAGCACAAATAAGCTATAAATTATTTTATCGGCATTATATTTCCGAAATTTTCTCGTCAAGCAAGTAGTCGGGCAAGCAATTTATTAATAATGCGTGAGTGGATTGCGTTTATCAACTCCCTATACTGGTTTCCAAATTGCCAGGATCATCACCGCTACTTTCCTTCGGGCCCAAGGTTTAATGGAGCAAGGAGGAAAATTACAGAGTCCTGAAAGCCCGGTCACCCAATTCCGCTGTTCCAACCTACCGTCGCCTTCGTCGTCTGATGGTTATCGCGTTGACCTCGAACTCGCTCACGAAATCGCGCGTGTGCGTATGTACGAGAGTTCAGAAATAGCGGTCGGAACCCGCATTGACAGCAATCTTTTGTCGGGGGAGTTACATTGTCCACCGAGTACACAAACCTTTACACAGTAACACAGACCAAATAGTCTTGTTGTATCGCGTCGAAATGGCTTTTCTGATAATGTCATTTAAACCGTTGCGATGGGCAGAGTTACTATTTTAGAGCCGGGCGCGACTATAAGGGACGATGGGGGCCGACGTATTTTTACGACAATTCTCTGAGATTACCGCGAAACAAGTACACGTTGACATCGTTCAACGAACCGTGGACGACGAGTCGTCGGTGGGCGACGACGCTATCTGCTGACGGACGAACACGGCGAACCGGGCGAACGAAGTCACGACTCTCGATTGTGCGAGACGAGAGCGCGGCGCGATGTTGAAGTCACGGGCGGGTGGGACGCGGGACGCGCGAAAGTAAGTGGAGTCGGACTTTACGGGTCGGGCCGTAAATCCCACGAGGGCTCAAGTAGAGGCCGGGAAAAGTGTTCTACCGATAAACTAAACGGTAAAGGCCGTAAACGCGCGCGCGCGCATTGTCTGTGTGCGCGATGCCATGCCGCGTCGATACGCTCCGGTCCGCCCAGCGCGCAACGCTCGGGGTCGCGCGTGCTGCATACAACCGGCAATAAACCGGATATTCTTGCAAAGAAAGGAGGATCGTCGTCTTCCCTTTATTTCTCCGTGTCGCGCGGTGCGGCGCGTAAAATGCCGAAGAAATAAATCCTTCGGTCGTCTCTGCCCTTTTCCACCCTCAGCCTCTGGGGGATAAATCAGATGAGATATTGTCCCATGCAAATCCCTGCCCGGTTGCTCACTGAAGTGCACTCTCTCTCTCTCTCTCTCTCTCTCTCTCTCTCTCTCTCTCTCTCTCTCTCTCTCTCTCTCTCTCTCTCTCTCTCTCTCTCTCTCTCTCTCTCTCTCTCTCTCTCTCTCCCCTTCTCTCTCCTTCCACTGCGTGCACGTTCTCTACATTCGCACGTCGCGTCGTGGCACGCGAGCTCTTGAGATATGCACGTCAAGTGGCTGCTCGACGGTGAGAGAGACTGTTATACACCGCGGATAATATCTTCCTATGCGCCCCCGTTCTCTCCATGACTTCGATTCCCCGCCAGGATAATACGAACTTATCGGAAGCAATACCGCAGCTATCGGAAGTACTTACGCGGCCATCGGAAGTAAATCGCGGCGAGGGTACGCAGCGAATTCGAGGCAAATGTTTGCGGCACAGGGTGGCCCGCAAAAGCTTCGATTAACCCTTTCAATTTCGGGCCACTTTCAGTATATATCACGCTCGTTGTATATACATTTCTCGAATAAATAGCGATGTTAATCGTGAAGTTCACACGACAAATGGAAAAATTTTTCCAGTCGACGATTCGAACTGGAATCATAATTAATTTAGCTGCAAAGAGAAACGATTTTCTGCAGGTCTGCTTCTCTCTGCGACGCGACGTCGCACGGGCGGAAACTACACGCGATGCGGAAGGAATTGTCGAGAACATACCTTATTATACGCGAGAAATGCCCGCTGGCCAGTGCAACGCGACACAGGAATGTAAGTTCCAGTAATCTCCGTGAGACTTATCAAAGGACTTCGTTACTGCGTGATGTACCGCAATACTCGCGAGTTAAATTGTACTAGGGTGCGAAAGAAAGAGAGAGCATTATGAGAAAACCACTACATATATATATATATATACGCGGAATGCATTATTCCCAAAGTCGGAGTATTGTATATAATAGGGGCGCTCTCTAGTCTATACAAATTGGGACGGGGGTAATATCTCTCCCACTCTCTCGCCCTTCGCATTTCAACTTCGACTTCCCCCAGGAAAACTTTCCATCGGAACAATACGAGAAGGATATAATGTCGGCGCGGAGATTAAAGCGCGGAAGATAGCGCGTGTATAACGCACGATCGTATAATAACTCGCGCGCGCGGAACTCGTGAAATTTCAGTAACGAGTTTCGCGGTGTGTAACAACAAAGCGACCGGTGAGCGCATTACGCGTATAATTAGCCGCGATAGGCAAGCAACTCTCTGCGCGATACGTGTTTTCAAGTTGCCTTCCTCCCTCCGCCGAACCCCTTTTGCCGAACCGCGGAAGTCCGTTTGAGTAGCTCGCCAGTCACCGAAATATCTGCCGGCACGTTGTGCGATTCCGCATCGACGCACCGCCGCGGCGCACCGCGCGCCGTGCTGCGATCCTGATTAAATTATTTCTGCCTTGTTTATCATCACTCATGTGGTCTAATGCAGAACCGATAATTTTGCAATTGCAAATTGTATCGTTGAGCGAGATATCGCCGCTGTCCAATTTTGGCTCGCGACGTAGGTATCGTCGCTTTTCGTATTTTCGATTTTCGAGTTTAATTGCGATCAGTAGAATAAAAATACAACATAAAATAGATATTTCTGTCGAAGCCGACTACATAAAATATAATAAAGCAGGAAATCAAATAAATTGAAATAAAATAAGAAGGGGATCCTGGAGTGACAGCGACACTGACATAATCGCGGTCTAAGCAATATCTTTGAACATTGGCCGAACAGAATGGAAAATCTTTTTACACGATTAAAGTACGCACAAAAATATAGAGGGGTGTACATGATTTTTTCTGATAAACTAAAAAAAAATTTATTTTTATAAATATTGTCTTCACCTGACGACAATATTTGCTTGATACAAAAATTCTGCAGTTTTTCTATATAGAAAATAGTGATGCAGCCCTCTACAAAAAACTGTCAGCAATAATACCGTGCAATTAGAAGTAAGATTTGAAGCCTAAAAAAAAAGATATTACTTAGCCCAGTGTCGTGCGTATAATGTATGCGTGCAATGTTAGGTGCTATCCTTATCTATATCCTTATCTATACAAGATATAGGTCGATAACATATAGTAATTTTGTCGGTTATACAGACGGCTTTAGCATCACCTTAATCAGTTTCTACAGCTCTAATGTATAGAAAAACTCACGTAAATAATTTAAATTGTCAATTCTAAATCTGAGTAACAATTCCTGGGTGTTTTCTAATAAATAGCTATTAATAATTATACGAATGTTCGTCATTAAATCGGCGAGCACGTGCAGCTTGCGCGAAAATAATAACGTGCAATTTATCAGCGGGATTGCAGCCGGCCAGTAAATGTCGATACATCTGTGCGGCCTCGGTCAACTTTCCAACGACCTGAAACGCTGCCAAGTTCTTCGACAAGGCGTAGAACGATAAATTATACCCGCACCCCCATCGAAATCAGTTATCAATTATGGGATGCGACGTCATAAAATTTTCTCTCTTTTTAAATATACACGAGTCGTAATGTCCGTTGAAAATAATTTAGCTTGATTAATAATTTATGTATACAGTACATGTCAATCAAATGACCTGTTTTTACCATTTAAACCTGATATTATATATAGGATGACGTTCCTTGTGTTATTACTCGCTTTTATTTTATCAGATTTCTGCTTAATAAAAGCGTTCTATTTTTACACGTTCCGCTGATATTTTACATTAATATTAATATTCTGAATTTTTATAGCATTGTGTACAGAAAATATGTTATTTGGAGATATTTCTCCGGAAAAACATCCTATAATGCTTTTACAAGATTGTAATAAAAATGTTTATTTTGCGACAAAGTATTTAACAAAATTAGTCACATATTTAGAACATATATATTTAAATCACTGCATTTTATAGAAATATTTTTATATTTATTTCTTTTCTAAACTGGACTAACAAGTCCGCTTTTAAAAGAAGTTTTCTGTCAGATTTGCGTACGCAAACTATCGCGGTATATCGATTTTGATCAGATTTTTCAATCAAAAATTCTGAGAACTTATACATCACTGTCTTACAAGGGACATATTGCAACTGTCCGGAACCAATTTGATTCTTCTTGAAATATATTGTTAAATGTAAAACAGTTTAAAAAACTCGTTTTTTAATAAGTGGCTATTTTGAGATTTGAAGGATAAAACAATCTCTCACAAAGCTAACGCTCATTATGCTTAGCAATTTCCATCAAAATGGATATAACAAATTATTTTAAACAAAACTTATGTATTTCTCACTGTGTTTTTAAAAGTATTTCTCAAAATACTCTCATCTCCATTATTATTTTTGTGAAATTACATTTCTTCTATGAATATAGAAGTTAAAGGCAATTTTATCCTAAATTTATCCATATATGAAAGTTATTTTATAATATTACATTTCAAGAAATAAGTTGAAAATGTCACTTTATATGTCGCTTTTATGCAGCGGTTGCGTCTCTTTTGTGAGAAGAATTTAGAGACACGAATTAGAGAGATATTCAGTTTGGTTTCAATTATAGTTTAATAAAACATCAAATATAACTGTTTCTCTCTCAGTTTTGATTTCTTGACCAGTGAAGAAAACCGAAACCGTTAAAATTACGGATTTTTCGGTTACATTTACGCGCACTGATATATAGGGAAGGGATTAAAATGATTTTTTCTATATTTATTCTCTCAGTGTGTATGTGTATATGTGGAGAGAGAAATAAAAATTAAAAAATTATATTATTTAACAGAGTAAAGCAATGTAGAAAAAAATAATTTATACGTTTATAAATTGTTTATAAGTAATTATAAATATATCATAGAAATGTATTTAAAAAAAAAACAGAGGAAACAATATATAAATAGATAAAATATTTAAATAATATTTAAATAACACACAAAAGTAAATTTATTTATAGATTAAAAACCGGAAAAACAATCGAAAAAACTGTAAACTGAAAATAATTGTATTGGCTCGGTTATGATTTCGGTGCATTCGATTATAAACTTTGTAGAATTTGGTACTATCTATATGGTTTCGATTCAACTAAAGGAAAGGTCATGGAACGGTTTTCGGTTTCAATTTCGGTGCGGTCTGGGTCCCTGAAAAAAATATGATTTTATAAAAATAATATGGACAGAATAGATTTTGAAAAATATTATATTTTTGGAAAATTTTAATATATACAATTATATAAAGTACATAAAAAAATTTTTAAATTTTCTTTTTTTTTTTATAAGTATAGGGGAGACCGGGGCTAAGCCGACAACGCGGGGCTAACTTGACACTAGGCTTTTTGCCAATTTAAATCTATCGTAGAAACTTGCCTTTCCTACTGTAAATGCGTCTTTATGTGCCAGTATTATCAACGGAGTTTGATAACATTCTGAGTTATAGTGTAATTTTTAACGCGACATAAGCGTTTTTGATAGTGAAAAGTAATTTTTCTGATCTCTCGAAAATGGTTTACTCTTTCATCGAGCTTTACTCTTGCGAATCTACCGGTAAGTGATTTTGATGAAAATAATTGAATGTTCAACAATTTTTGTTCTCATTATTTTCAATGATTGTTTTACTTAATTCCAAATTTTTGTACTTTCTAAATACACGATAAACAAATAGGCCAGTCATATTAGACATCGAACTTCCAATTACTCTTTTTAGGTTGCAACCACTATGAATCGCTTTGATTTAAGATGCTGTAAGTGGGATTAATTTTGCATTGCTTAATTAATGCGCATTAAAAAGTTATTAACAATATTATCAACAAAAAACGCGATTTTCCTTATTTTTTATCAAATATCTCGAAAACTAAGCAAGATAGGGTAACTAACTATACGTACCTTTTTTGTAAAGCGTAAAATTATCTACAATAATGATCTGAACAACATTTATCGTCAAGTTAGTCGTTTAGCTTGTACACGCCGTCAAAGTCCGAGACTCGGATCTCGAAAACCCTCGATTTCATCGTTTTTTGATGTTGCGTCGGTGATTTTTTTCAGTCATTTAAAATGGAATTAAAAATTCCCAAAAAATCACACATTATCTGAGAACTACAAAGAATACTTTTCAGGGTGTAACCGATTTTTTAGACCCTTTTTCTTTAGTTTGTAGCTATGTAAGCAAAAAATTTTGATTTTTTGGACTACTCTTAGTCTTTTTTGCAGTTTTCAGACCTTAGAATTTATTTGAGACAAATTTTATTGTATGCATCTTGTTGTGGACGAAATTTACAACAAAAAAAGACTCTTGTATTTTCTTCGTACGACGAACGCTGATTTTTTTATTGACGCGCAAAGTTATCTAATATTGCGCATAGGTCGGATAACGCTTGTTTTACACTAAAATAATTATTTTTTATTAAAATTTACGTAATTTTTTGCATTATTATTGAACCATATTGCAAAGCCGTTTTCAACACATTCTCTCATGTTTACTATTTATTAACAAATTGTTTATTTAAAAATTATTATAAACAATTAGAAAAACATATTATAATCGTTGTACTCGTTGTCTCATATCAACTCGAAAAATGTTTTTAAAAAATGTATTCATATTATTTATAACATTTTTTTCAAACATATGAAAAATAGTCAAAAGATGCACTGTATGTAAACAAGCGTTTTTGTTTTTTGTTGATAATATTGTTAATAACTTTTTAATGCGCATTAATTATGCGAAGCAAAATTACTCTCACTTACAGCACCTTAAATCAAAGCGATTCATGGTGGTTGCAACCTGAAAAAAGTAATTGGAAGGTTACCCCCCTAAATTAGTCTAATATGACTGGCCTAAAATGTATATTTAGTTTCAGACAATAAAAAATAAGTTCCAGATCAAATTGTGTCGATCAGGCAAAGTGTCGAGTTTACCCCGGCATTTTTCAATTTGAAAATTTATCTTTGCGTCACTTTTCCTTTCCTGGCGGCAAAACAAAGCGACGTACAGCAAAACTTCCTGAATCAATTTTGTACCTGAAGAAACACTCTTTAAATATATACCATTGAAAAAAAAAATTTGCCTAAAAATTTTAATTAAATATTAAAAATTGCCTTTGAAAAAATAGTGTCGGCTTAGCCCCGGTCTCCCCTAAGCGTTAGCTAGAAAGATTGTTTTAAGACCGTGGTTTTATCTCTTAACCTTCAAAATGTGCGCGTATATATAAAAAAATAATTTTTATTTTTATTCTAATCTGAATATTTTGCGTACTATGAATATGGACAGAATTTTTCTGGTTTTCCTCTTGAAATGCACACTTTATAAATTCAATTTTTAAATACTAAATACTATTTTATATATATATACTTTTCGAAGAGCTTCAGATTATTTATTTACCATCGAATCGCTGAAGATGGTTCAAAAGTAGAGCCAAAATGTATGAATTATAGTTTGTATTATAAATTGAATATTACATAACTTAAACTCACACACAAATAACCGCGCTTGACTCTCATAGTCCAACTCTTCTTTTTTAATTGTTAGAAAAATACGTGTCGTTTAGATTTTTATATTAAACTCAATATTTTAAGCAGTATGAACAATTGACAATGACAAAGCATTGCAATTGTGATTTACAATTAGATAACGTTTTATGTACTTTTGCCTCTCCAAGGCGTCGATAGTCTCGATCCCACACTGCAATTTCCAGGACAAGTGCATCCTTTGCTATCCAATCATGTGTCTTCATTACCTCTTTTCGTGCTTTTCGCATGCTGCCGCGTCTTTTTTCTCGCCGATATCGCCCCTCCATATTCATTTTTTTTCCTTGCTATTTTTTTTCTCTTACCTCTCGCTACTCCTGTCTCTTTATCCCTCCCACGCAGAGTACCTTATGTGCATTCTATTAAAGGGAATATGATAATATGGTATTTCTACAATCTCAATTTCAGATCCTGACACGAGCCAGAAAATCGCTGTGCATATATAGCTACATAGAGCTTTAGCGCGTTTTTCTCAGCTATGATCGAAGCAGAGCTCCGGTAGAAAAGAGCTGCTTATTTGTAAATTATAATTATAAATGATATTTTTATATTTTCCATTTTTCAGAATGAAAATTTACAATTATGAAGAGCCGCGCTGTAACAAAATCTCGCCTAGGCTCTCGTTCAGGAGTTCAATTTACCAGTATCGTACACAACTTTGAATCGCGAAATTTCCTTTTTGCCATCACAGAGAGAAATGTTTCTTTAGATTTAATAAATTTTCTTAAATCTAAAGAAATTTATGCATTGGAATAGTCCAACCGAATCAGTGTTTAAACTACACATTGCAATTGTTTGACTTTTCAAATAAAATGTATCTTTACCTTAAAATAAATCATCTCTCAAAAAGAGTTGAATATTTTTTTAACTTAAACAATTTTATTGTTTCAGTTAAAGTATTGTACTATTGTACTTAAATTACATTTATGTTGAATGAAATAATTTCATTATTTCGACTAAAGTAATATACTATTTCACTTAAATTATAATTTTGTTGAATGAAACAATTTTATTGTTTCAGTTAAAGTATTGTACTATTTCACTTAAATTATAATTTTGTTGAATGAAACAATTTTATTGTTTCAGTTAAAGTATTGTACTATTTCACTTAAATCGTATTTTTGTTGCATTAAGGGCCGATATCACAGTCTTCGATTAACGTGATCCTCCGATTAAACTCACTCTTCGTCTCTTTCTAGGAGGACAGTTAGAAAGAGATGCAGAGTGAGTTTAATCGATGGATTACGTTAATCGGAGACTGTGATATCGGCCCTAAGGAACTCTCTTACAACTGCTAAAAAAATAAATTTATTATATTGATTAAATAATTTAATTATTTCAATAAAAAATTCGTTTTTTTAATTAAATAATTAAATAATCTAATTCAGTAACAGAGAGAATTTTAGGGATTTATTTGAGAACTTATTTTATTTAAATACTTTCTAAGGTTGAGATAGCAGAGAATAAGACGTTAGGCGTTTACATCTATTGTAGTGGAAAGTAAGGCAGAGAAAAACGTAAGTTGTAACAGGCTGTTGTATACAATAGCCTCTTGTTCTCTGCCATCAGCCTTACTGTGTTAATTAATTTAATTGCAAATAAAACATTGATG
Source organism: Temnothorax americanus (assembly GCF_048541705.1). NCBI lineage: Eukaryota > Metazoa > Arthropoda > Insecta > Hymenoptera > Formicidae > Temnothorax > Temnothorax americanus. Next base: position 260,744 of record NW_027509790.1, read on the forward strand.
CAGTTTGATAGATATGGCACAAATTGAAAAACAAATATATTGTTATTAGAAAAGTGTTGCTCTTAAAAAGTAATGTAAAAAAATATATAAACAAGACAAAATAAAGAGACAAAATATATTAAAATATAAATATTTTATTATACGAAAATATTTTTCAGTGTTTTTCAACTACTTTCAATATTGTATAAGATATTTAAATATCTTCAAATTAAAATATAAATTATATGTTGATATAAAAGTAACTGTGGCCATTTTTGTTATTTCAACATAATTACAATAAATGGTAATTTTTAGACTTTTACACATTATAACATAAATAAATGGCATTGGACAATGTTTTTAGAGATCTCACAACTGACAAATAAATGAACGAGAATATATGGTAAATCAAAAACATACTTTAAACATTTTGCAAAATGTTAGTCACCAATGTTTCCTAAAATCTTCCAACTTACAAATTAATAAATGAGAACAGATGGTAAACTAAATACATATACTTGAAGCATTTTAATCGTATAAGTATCAAACTTTAATCGTATAAGTATGTAATGGCTAGCGCGAAGGAAATATCCGTGAGAGTGCGATCGCACAGAAACGTCGGTCAGTCCCGTCAGAAACTCTCGATTCTTCTTAAACACTTTTCACGTTCGCTTCTTTGTTTAACGGCACACGGCACACGGCACACGTTCGCGGACACGTTCGCGGTTCGCACACGTTTGCACCAGAGATGTTATGTTTGCGACGTTGCGTTTCTGTACGCTACTACAGCGCGTGGTGGGGGCTACGTGGGGGTAACGCACACGACTCGGCCTGCTCAGCCAGCTTCGGGCTGGTTCGCTGGTATAGAACTGTAGAACAGCTATCAGCCGGTAACCAGTAACGCGTGGTAACATGTATGCTATACTTACAGCACGGGAAAGAAAGAGACAGCAGATCATATGTCTGCGCTCTTCTATACGCAAACCTGGCTGAGTTTTCATCTTACATTCTTTGCCATTACTTCTGGATTTTTAATCAGATTTAACGGTTATTCCAAACAGAACATTAATTGTAATAGTAACACTCTTATTTCGATCAAACATATTTTATATTATTTTTATGTAAAGAAATGTTTTATTTCATTGAGTAATATTTAGTGTAACCAAAGAAAATGTTTTTTCATCGAAACATATTCTTTCAAACAATCGTGTTTTTTCTATTAAACAAATGGTTTAATGTAATAAAATTACAAAATTTCTATTCAACAAAATAATGTTTTACTTAAAATAAATTTGTTTCTCTGAAATAAATATAATCCAAACAAATCAAAATCACGAATGTAAAGAAATATTTCACTCGCACTGTCATCTCTCGGGCATATTTTTTTTACGAAGATCATAATGCAGTTATCTGGAATTGATTGGATTCTTCTTAAAATAGGTTGTTAGACAAAAATCCAAAGGACACATATTTTTTTTTATTCGTGCTCACTATGAGATTTGAGTTGAAACAATCCCTTAGAGCTAACGCTTATATTGAATTCTAAGCAATTACCGTCGAAATGATAAGATACATAAAGAAATGTTTAAACAAAATTTTCATGCTTATGGAAAAAAATATAAAATTTTTAGAAAATTTAAATAGTTATAATTATAAAGTATAGAATTAAAAAAACCATAAAAGTTTTGTCTGAAAAAATTTTTTATAATATATATTTTATCATTTCGGTATAAGAATTGCTTATTATAGAATCAAATATAAACTTCGAGTTGTTTTACTCTTTAAATCTCAAAAATAAAAAATAGGTGTCTCTTGAATTTTTATGTTTAATAACATATGTATTTCAAGGAGAATAAAATTGGTTTCGAATAATTGTGACACATCTTTTATTAGAACTATGAGATCCATCTTGAACGAAACATCGTTCGTAGAAGCGGTCTTTTATCATAGTTGCCGTTTACTCACGTATCAGAATTATTCGCTCTAAGGACATGTAGATCCTCGCAAACACACGTGTTATGTGAAACGATATTTCCGCACGACAGCTTAAAGATTTATCAAGACAACCGGCACGGATGCCAACGCAAACAAATCCTCAATTTGCCCGACGAGCAATCGGGGCGACAGGACCGACACGACGCACACGTAAGGCCCTTATGCACACGATCGCGTGTGTTCAATCGCGCGAATGATGCGCACCCGCCCCCGCCGATCGAAGGACGAAGCCGATTGTTTGGTTTTCGAGTCCACCAGTGCGCAGTGGTGCAACAGCGAAGTGGAGCTATAGTCGAACGTGACTCCTTCCCGACATAGCGCGAGAATAAGAAAAGTTTCGCGATCAAACGAGACGAAACTAATACAGAGCCATTATCGGGAGTTAACGGCGCTCCGTGCCGTAACTGCACGCCAGGATTTATTGTCTTCCGTCTTCGACCGAGAGAAACGACGGGGAGAAGGAAAAGAAGAAAAAGAAAGGCGCACAGGGAAGGTTGAAAATTCTCCCGTCACCATCGCTCTACATTACACTCGCAGGATGGACAACGAGGTTCAAAGAGGTTCATGTCCCACTTCGCTTTTATTTATCTTCCTCAAAGACAAACTTCCACGAGGGAGAACTTTTGCCGCGCCTTTCTTCACGCATCGCCTCGTTACTCGTCAATTCGTTCCTCGCGTATTAACATTGCACTTCGATATTCGATCAATGTCATCTCTCGATTTGGTAACGCGGCTAGGATTATTCGACGACGATTGTCGCACACGTTTCTTGTTTCACGTTTAATTATCTCTGTCCGAGCTCGCGCATGACCGTCATCGAATCTCGTTTAATCATCCCTTCGAGCAACAGCGATCGAGGATTTCCGTCGTCTATTTTCCTACTTGACATCGATCGACGTCAATACTGTTACGATAAATATCCTATTTTCATATGTATGTGTGTATGGACTCTCTCACATTTTCTTTGTTAAGTCCTTATGGGTCAGATACTATCTTAGTTTATTTCGTTTATTGATAAAAGTGCGGCCAACTGACCCTCTCACGACCTAAGTTGGTAACACGCGAAAACCGCCTCTCTTATGTCTTCTTCTTCTCTTCACTCTGTGTATGTCCGCGAGTCCTCGGTGCGTATTGTCACGTCTCACTGCGTACTTTTACCCGTGTGATTACAATAAAGTTCTTTATACACGTGGTGTCTCTTTTTGGCTTTCGTGTGGCTTCACCCCTCAACAAATACCTACTTTAGAAACGAATGTGACGTCGACATCGAACAATCGAACTTGTCGAATTACGGAGAAAGAATAATGCGAAAACGATTTATTTGCCGCTTGCGTCAAACTCTCCGTGGTACTTGAACGAGGATCGATGCGCACCGCGCTCTATGTAATAATTGGATGACTGATGTGGGGGCTCTTTGGTTTTCATTTATTATTAAAATCGCAATTAGAAGATCGACCATTGCGTGTCATCTAAAATAGTCTCGAGACACCTCAATCAATATGGTTTGTATGTGCAAATTAAACAATTGCAACCGTCACCTTGTCGATCTTGATCTAAAATATTCATCGAACCTCCCCTCGATACTTAAACAGCAATTTTTGTAAGCTTCGTACGATCCTCGTCGTCAATTTTAAAGGCCGTAGCGAGCAAGGCCGAAGAGTGATCCCGCTATCCGGCGTCGAATTATGATCGAATTTACGGAGACGAATTATAGACGCCTCCCATTTACTCTCGATCTTTTTTTATTACGTCGTGAAATCGCATCGTAAATACGGTCGCCTCGTTTTGAGACACGATACGTGCTGCGACTGACAACGAGTTATTGACAGTTTGCAGAGTAGGGATTTGCTCGGCGCGTTCTGCCACTCGTAATCCCTCATTCTGTCTCGAACTTGATCGACAGGCGACACTCGCGATGTAGTAATAAGATGATCCCAAGAGTTTCGTTCGCGCCGCGCCGAGTTTTCTCTCTGTTATTTCTCCGGTGCCGAACGTTTCTATAGACATTAGCTCGTAACTTTCCACACGCCCACCGTTTTATCGTATGCGAAAAAGAAGACGCCGCGCCGAAGGTAATACATCATTTATTCAAAAATATCGTGGGAGAGAGCCGTGATACTTTTTCATATAAATTTCTTTATCACTTTACGATATTGATTACAATCGAGGCCAACGCGAAAATAAACAAGCGCTAAGAACGCAATATAATAAAACAAACAATCAATTAACGCGAACATTAAAACAGGCTGCGCGAGAATACACGGCGGCCGATAAATTTGCACGCGAAATAATAACTCCTGGGAAAATATACGAGTTGTTACAGTATACGCAAGCATCATTGAATTATAACAGGCTTATAGAATGGATTATAGGGAAAATGGTTTATTTGCGCCGAACATTTTGTAATCTCTGATTGTGATTTGACGCGAAGCGCGAAATACTCGTCGAAAGAGAGAGGCGGGGTAATAATATAGGGGTAATAGAGTTAATTCCGAAGTGTTGCCCGCGTCGTACTTTACATTACGATATACGAGTTGCCCATTAGCGTAATCCTCTTTTAAACTTTTTAATGCGCCTCTTTTTCGAACATCCGCGGCAAAAAATGCGAAGTAGTTCCGCCATTCGTAGTTAACAATCTGTATAACATCTAACGACCGTTTCAAGATTTACTTCGCTCCGTCAAGAAGCTGCTATATTATCCCACATTTCGTCACACGGAAACATTTTTCTGAAAGCTGTATCGTATTACATCATACGAGTTTTTGTTAATAAAACGCGGTTTTGTTATTTCTTTTTTAAATATTATTATTATTATTATTATTATTATTATTATTATTATTTTAACTTGGTCACGCCAGGCACAATATCGGTCAAAGTTGGAAAAAATTTCTAACGATTCCTGAATTTGTTGGCTCATATTTTACGTATAGTATCGATTTCTACTTTTCTTCATTTCGAGTGGCAACGAAACACGACAATTTCGCGATAGTCAATGCTGTCAGGAACACGCTTTTTTCATTAGCAACCTGGATCGCTGCCACGAATTCAGCCTTACGAGAGCAAGTCCGCGCACTTGTATAGTGTTACGGGAATACAATTTGTTTTCCATAGAAACCTTGCACACAATTTCGAATTGCGCTTTGATGCGGCGGATCGATCAACACGACTTGTACCCCAGGATAATTATGACGATCATCTGGCTCTCCTCGACACGCTTTTTTTTAATTATCTCGTCTCACCATTACTCTACCCTCTATTTTAAGAGGAGACCAATGTGGACAACAAATTATAGGTAGGGCGGTTCTATGCTCGATTTGCGTGCGAGATAGTCGTTACTGAAATAAATTAAGTGATGGATGGAAACCTCTGATCGGAATCAACGAATCGAGACCTTGTCGAGGATTACATTTGTCGGGATACCTGTTATTTTCCGTACTTACATACTCGACCTTTTGATCATTGTTGATTATTATTCGCGGATAGCTAAATCATTTTTCTGATGGTATCCGAATAACGTCCCAGCATTGATAGGAAGAGTGAATGAAGTTGTCGAAAAAAATTCGCACACACAATTCGTTGCCGATATAAATAAATAGCAATTAATTCTGGAAGTATTACGCTTGCGATAAACGAGGTGCCAAGAGCATATTTACATGCTCCAATTAAAGTTACCTCATTTCGCTACCGTAACGATTGCAGACGTAGTTAGGAAACTTTTACTATTTTAACTTGTCTCTTTGGTCGGGTTCCCGAGGTCTTCGTATCAAAGGCCACCGCATTATGGAATGAGGCAGGATTAGCCGGCCTGCTCTTTCTCTCTCTCTCTCTCTCTCTCTCTCTCTCTCTCTCTCTCTCTCTCTCTCTCTCTCTCTGGAACGATCTTAAGACACGGCATAGGTGATTTAAATTTATGCAGCCGCAATTCCGCTCGTAGAGAGTCCGCTCCTGCAACAGGGCAGAGCGGAAAAAGCGTTTGTCGATAACACTTACGACAATGCTTTCTTCGTTGCGATAGCGCCGTCCGTTTCGATAATGCTTTGAGAGGGATAAAATTCTATTCCCCTGGCACACCTCGAGATCGTCCTTGCACGAGAAACGAAGGAAATAAAAGTCGTAACGAGCGGCTTGGAATCTTTTAAAAATTCGAGTCGTCAATTTGGAGGATTCCTTCGCTTCAAAACTTAAAGCGAAGGTATGTACGAATTGTAGGATATTTCGGTCGATTATCTTAATAATCGCTAATATAAAATTGTTTATATTATTTTACACTTAATTAATTGATAAAAATTCTAAAAGAGGTACATCTTTTAAAAAATTAAGAATAGAGAGAACTCTCTCTCTCTCTCTCTCTCTCTCTCTCTCTCTCTCTCTTGGAAGTACATTTAAAAACATCGCAAAAGCGATGTGTTTTCGTAAGAAAAAGAATTATGGAAAACGAGTATGGTCTCATTGCCAGATGCACCGATATTTGCCTTACATTTATTTTGCTCTGCCGGCTTATCAAAAACATGTTACCGGTGCACCCGCGATGAAGCACAGTCGTTGCTCACGACACGCGTTGAAAAAGCAATGAATGACCATGCGCCCGTGTCGGCAGATAGGTACGTCGCTCGCATAATTAAGGCCACGGTAAATGCGGGGACACGATGCGATAATGCGAAATCGGTCACCGTATTTTGTCGTGGAGAAATGGATCCTGTCAGCGACAATCGTGACACGAAAGACAGGAAGCTAGTTCCTCCCTGTCCACCCTCTTGCCGTCTTGTTTCTATTCGCGACCTATTGCCTTCTACAAAATATAAATTACATAATACGTTATTTACGTCATGTTATTTTATACCTTTTTATCGAAATTACTAGTATTCACGCAAACCAGTTCCACAGCGCTCATTTAATTGCAAAACTGATAAATTAATAAACGAAAGGATTTATTTGCCGCAGTTTAACACAAAACTAATAACGTAGTATAAATCAACCAATATATCAATGCTAATTTATTACATTTAGCAAAATAGTAATTTAATACATTATTAGACTAATTTATATTGATAGTCCCGCCGGAATTTTAAAGGGAGAAAATGCGGTGAGCGGTGAATATATATATATATCAAAACAACGGTTATCTCGTCGCAATAGTCACGTGCATTGCATTTCGTTGTTAACTCCGGCGACAGCAACGTTGATCTGCTTAGCACCAGCTGTTGGACATGGAAGCGGCGATATTAAAAGGGATAAAGGCAAATGGAAACGGACCATATCGTGCGCAACGGATGTGCGGGAAAACGACGGCCGGTAACCGCCGCCAAATTACGACTAGGTATCGCAGTTTGACGTTTGCATTATACGGCGGCCAATAAATGTTTCGAGCACGTCGATACTTTGCCAATTAACAACAGCATTCTCACTCGCATTAACGCACGAGCCACTTTTTGATTCTATATATGTGGTTTATTCCTATTGTCAGAGAAAATTTCATCGCTTTAACGAGTACCATTTTTGATTCTTGATTATCGTTAATCCGTTCTCGCGATTTAATAGAATCTACTTCGGAATGAGATTATTTTCAACGTCGCTGCTACTTTTCATGTGACTTTTATACAACAGTCATATGAATGTGTTCTCAATTTTTTGTTCTCAATTGATGTCTTTCGTGACGAGTCCTTATTTTTGTAAGAGAAAAATTTTTAAATAAAACGTTAAAATTGGCATTATAATTGTTTACCGATAAAATTACTGGCAAATTAAATTTATATGTAAATTAAACATGTATTATTTTGCTCCCTTTATCCTAAATTATATTATTATATACAGTATGTGTGTGTCTGAGAAAATCAGACGTTTATTTGTATTTAGAGCAGACGTTTCGCAGAATATACGGCAGCCTGGCAAATGTTGGTAGCTAAAATAATGCGCATCCCCTATTTTTACGCCTGCAAAGTTTCGCGGAGAGTTGTAAAATACGTCGTTGTAAAATACGTCTGTCATCGGGCGCGAGCGCGGGTCAAGGAAAACATCGTACCATCAGGGGGAAAAGTCGGGCGGATGATTTCGAGCGTGAGTTACGACGGAACTACGCGAAGCGGAACGGAGCGGAGCAGAGCGGAGCGGAACGGAACGGCTACGCGAGATTAAAGCGAGTAGGGTAGAGAGACACAAGTGGAAAACGCGGAAAAGGTATAGAAAGCGAGGTCGATACCCGGCGAAGCATCGGCTAACGATACAGAGTTGGCGGGGATCCGATAACTAAACCAATTATCCCGATGCCGATGAGGAAGTTTTAATCCGCTCTCCCGCCATTGCCGCCGCCGCGAGTTTCCTGGCGTGGAAATTTTTCTTCCGACTATCTTCGCCGCGATGCCGCGCGCGCCCTTTATGTCGACGTAACTCTTTCTTTCCTCTTTGTCCATTCTTCAAAACGATTTACGTCTATGATCGCTGAGTCGTTATGATCGACCAAGCGCGGTGTACCGAGCTCTTATTATCTTCTATGGATTCAAATGGCTATTTGATAACGCACGCCTCGCAAATGGCGGTTGAGAAAATTCTATCCAATGAAATTATAATATCCAGTGAAATCAAAATACGACATAAGATAATTAAACGATATGTGTATTAATAACCCTGTATGTATATACATGTTTTGTAAAACGTAAAATACTCGATTCTTTAATTCGTGACTATTTAACCAAAATCGTATAGGGTAAAACTGATGCCAGTGTGGGGAATATGCCACTCGTTATGTTTAACAAATCTACGGCTAGGAGCGTTGTTGTAAATACTGTGAAATTGTTAAAAATATTATATCTGACGTTTTGCCCAAGTTTTACTTACTTTCTGTCAGTATTACAGTTTTTATGGGGTAAATACAGTATGACAAGTATGACAACGTGCTTTTTAGAATGTTCTTAGTGTTTTATTGAAATTGTAATAAAAATATTCTTTTACATGTTTTTAGACAAGAATGCCTTTCTAAAGTTAAATTACTAATATACATGTTTGTATATGTGGCATATTACCCCCACATGGGCCCACATGGGGGTAATATGCCATTTTTGCAACACTTTTGTATTTCTTTCTTTTCAATAGTAAAGAATCAAAATATTTCATTAAAACTATATATAAAAAACAGATAAAAGAAGGAAAAAGAAGACCAGTATGCAAAGATACCTCAAAAAGAAAGAGAAATAGGAAAAAAATCATATTTTTCTTAAGTGTGCATTCCCTCGAGTTACCCTATAGAGAGATCTCCTTCGCGGCGGAAGATACAATTGTCAAACATGAAAAAGGCAAACTTATTTATTGAAAGTCAAGGACAAACGGATTGACAGAGATGCGTCATAAGTGTACATAATTATCGCTGTTCGATTTGTTAACATAACGAGGTATCTGACTGTCCATTAATCTAGCAAACGTTCAGCGTCCACCACTGATGTCCAGCGATATCCATGAAACACGTTTGCTGTTTTGACCATACCGCAATAGCTCAAATTACGCGTATGTGCATTGTGTCATTCGATAACTGTGAATGCGATACGTCGACAGATGCTCTGAAATCCATACCCGAACTCGAGCTACAAACGGCTCCGCTTTTGCACATAACGCAATATTACCGAGAGGTGGAGCGACGGATCGACCAAAAAAAAAAAAAAAAAAATTACATAAGCGCGAAGAAAAGAGATATCGAAAGGAGGCTTTTATCGAATCGGAACGAGCGTGTTTCTCAAGCGTGCGTTTCGTTGACACCTCAGGTATTCGTGTCATTCCGACTATTCATAGTTGAGTAATCAAACTTTAACGTCACCGGCGCGAAACGCCCGGCGATATCCGGACGAAATAGGTTCGATGGAGATTGATCGTCCCGGCCATTTGCGGTTTGCGCTAAGTCGCCCAATCGGATCTATCTACGTCGACTCGTGGCGCGCAACGCGCGAAATTAGATCTTCGTTCCATTACATCGCGGCGAACAAAAAGAATTCCGCCCAGATGCAACCATGCATTTGTCACGATTTGCACGAGATGCGAGAGGTGAATTTTCTCTAAAAATCCTTCCCTAGAAATGTCATCGGCACATTTGGGGATAAAATAAATACGCGGACGGAGATAGATAGGAAAGAAATATTCTATTATTTGCGATAACATATCGTCTATTCATCTGTCAACCGTGATTTATCAAAACGCTCTATCCAATCTTAACTTAATCGTGAATTTTAGTAACTGTCACTCTATTTTCGGTACAATTTTCATAGCTTGTTACGAAAGATATTAGTAGCATTGTTTTACTGCATTGAGAAGCAGATCTGTGCTTCTCGTCGCAAAAACATGACATCTGTGACATTCTATAATATTTTAATCTTCTTTCATGTAATTTTTAACGTACCTACATGCAATATTGGATATTCCTTAATTGCTCAAAACGTTCGTGGACCAATTATAGCGGGCACATGGATTATTCTCCAAGACTAGAATATAGCAAGAATAGAAAAACTCGCGAAAAACTTTCATTTAACTGATGATACGTTACGGTAGGCAATTTTTCAAGATCACACGTGCGTTTCTCAGGTTTTCGTCCTGTAACTCACGCGCGAATTACCCGGGACGGAAACACGGCGGCATGCACGGCTTATTTACGTGCCGCGATCGATTCGCAGTGGAAACTATATAATTGCACGCGCGGTTCCGAGAATTCTTTGCGTTAACTGTAGCAATGAGCTTCCACCGCGTCGTAACGATAGCCGGGAAACCCGGGCCAGCTCTCCCGGCACGGGGCTAGACAAGGAGAAAGCGCCGGATTGCGTTCACGTATGTACGTGGCTTTGCTGCTCTACCCCGCCCGGCCCGTACAAACTGCACTTCGCAGGGTAATCATTTCTCTGAAAGGATCATTGATCCGTGACTTACATTCGTTCCTGACGTGACGTAACGTAACGTACCGAGTCCCGGTAGTTTCTCTCGACATATTTAAACATGGAAAAATATCAGTTTTCATAATCAACGGAAACGTCACGTCTCCTATGACGGCTCTCTAATTGAGTTTTTTTTATTCAAGATAGAGAAATGTTTCATTATCGTGACGACTGAATGAATTTTACATTTCCGCGTTCTACATTAAAATATCAGGAATGCGAGTCGCGGGGATTTCAAGTTGAACAAAAGCGACACTCCATTCGAGACGCTCGTATTTTAATAGCTGGGATTATATTTTTGCGATTGAATTTAATTCACGGACGAATTCGATATTTCGATATTTCAATTCGATCACGGCCGAATGGGGGGGGGAAGGGGGAGATTCCTCGAAGCTCGAGTTTCATTATCCCTTGCGTATGTATGGTCCGTTGCGGGATACAGCGGACGAACATACGTGCGTATAGCTACCCCATTCAGGCTTACCGCGAGGACGAAGTTAACGGCGCACCGACGCGGTCGGGTTTTCCTTCTTCCTGGAACCTCGACGGCGCTTCCTCCTTTCGAGATGAATAGCCCGGAGGAGGTCGACGGGCGTTACAAGCTCGTTCGTGACGCAGTGTGCCCTATACGCGGTGGTTACATTGTATTAACGCGCCCGCCTATTCGTCGTCGGGGGCCGGATGCCCGCTCGCTAATGTCGCGTAAAAAACGCGCAATAATTCTTGGCAGCTGCCGCAAGCCCCCCGCGCGTTGCGCTATAAGTAAGTGCGGTGCCCACCCACCCTCTCGTTCTTTTCTCGTCCTGGCAGTCGCGTTGCTGCAAATCAGGCCGCCTTAATGGGATTACCGCGGCGCGGCACACCCCCGGTGTAGCGGGGGGGGGGGGAAAACTACTTCGACGAGCTTTATGATCGAGATTTTCATAAGGGGAGGAGACCCCCGGTTGGCGGCCAGAGATCAGGGAGGTCGAGTAGGTAGCCGTGCAGGTAGGATATATTTTACTTTCAAGGACGCAAAGCATGAAGCGTGCCCCAGGCGCGCTCCCGGAAGTTCGGCCGTGATTTAAGCGGCCGCGCGCCGGCCGTACTTCGAAAGTCGCGGAAACATTTATAAAAAGCGAACGCTCTCTCGGCCCGAGAGGCGAGCGAGGCGAGTATAACTCGCGCGGTTTATTAAGCGGTGCGCGCCTGCGGTTAAGCGGGCATTGTCGCGAAACTAGCCGGTGTTTTTCCGCGGAGATTTGTGTGTTGCATCTCCGATGACGTTTCTCGCGTTTTGATTGCGCTCCTTTGTTACACGAAACGCCGAGCAACAATCCGGGGCGAGAAAATTAATTCCCATTTTGCCCCGCAAACAATTTTCATTAATGTAAAGTAGTTTAATGCTAATTACGCGTCGGGGTAAAACTTTTACATCGCGCGCCGAGTTATAGGTACGTTTGCGGCTGAAATTCGCTTTAGTGAACAGAACCGACTGTGATTTAGCATGTCGACGTAATTTTAGAATGCATCCTTAATGTCGTTTGCGAAAACGTGCAAAGAAACGTGCAAAAACGACCGAACGTTATCGCGCAAATTATAGGACTGTCGGAGTATCCGTGGATTCTAATAATCGACATCCCGTTGAATTTAACAGAATTTTTTCCCAATTTTCCTCAATTCGCGACAGACGTCGGTCGGTGTGCCCCCGCGCGAGCGAATCCATTTAACTGACGGTTACATACCTCACGTATGAAGGTGCAACACACGATGAGTGTCGTATAATGAAATCAGCGTTTCGCTTGCGCGCGGCTAAAACGGGCTGACTTAAAATGTAGGGGATTTCGCTGGCACCGCACGCTGAATCCGCCCGAGAATTTTCGGTCGCTTGATTTCGCCATTATGTATACCCATATGTTAGATTCGTGCGCTACCGCCGCGAGATATCGCCGCCTTCATCAGTCACGTGTAAACATTGGTGACAGCTGATTTGCTAATTGGTCCCGTACATCTGAGCCTAGCCTTTGGATATACGGGCACACAATCGCCACAGAGGCGCTAATGCGGCTGCAAATAGCGTACGTCGGTAAATTGCCAATCCTGGCGATTAATCGAATTTGATTGGATCTTCGCGTGAAACTCGATTATGCTGGCGCGGCCGAAGTCTACTTTTATGACCGATTGCTCGCATTACGTTGCAGCGAATTTAGCATCAATCTGTATTTGGTGTAAGGCCCTTTGTACAGATATTGCAAAGTTTTGCAAAGGAAATTGGTCAAAGACGATACTCCCGATTTCTCGAAAATGTCCGACTACATGCCTCGAGAAATACTCTGCAAATTGTAATAATAATCTATTTTAATTTATAATCAAGACTCTAGAATGAACGGGTTAAAGTTTAACTATGTTTAACTATCTGCACAGTGCTGCACGTCGAATATTTAACTTAACGTCGCTTGGCGTGGTCGGAAATAATTGCATCAGCGCGTTGCGGTGCCCTCGAGGAGTAAGGCGTGCTTCATTTCGCGACAAAAATAATGGAATTTCGGGCAATAATGCTCTCCATACGGTGTTTATCATATTATTTGCATAAAGCGTGGCCGTGTACGCTTTAAAAACATCAAAATCAAATGGCGCGAGTGACCGGAAGGCATATTGTATAATGTTTCTGTTGCGCGCGTTTAAATTTATTATACGGTCCAACGAACTCGATTTGCGCGAACGTCAAAATGAAAAGTTTCGAGATCGATCTGACGGGCGAATTTCTCGACCTGGTGCGCGTATCAAGAATTCGCGAGCGCGCGACCGTCATCGTCATCGTATCGAGATTGGGGATTTTCTCTTCTTCGGCTATTACCCCTTGACTGCGGGTTAATTTATCAACGTCAGCCGCGTTATCCGTTGTTACTAACGCTCGCGATTCAAGAGCTCGGCCGATATTACGTGGCGAGTGTTATGCAACTTCAGCGGTAACGTAACACCTGTAAAAATACTGGAATAATTACCGCCGCCGTATAAGCAATAAGAGAATTTTATAATAAAAGCATTTTGAGAAGGGCGGTCGGTTTTCGTGAATACTTAGGGGAACGTATAGCGTAACCGCGTAATGATCTTATTGCTAGATTCAAAATTCACCCCGGGCTGTTCCAAATAATCCGTAGTATTTTCTTATATCCACTTTGGAAATTCGTTATTTTATCCCGCACACCGTCGCATTCGAGTTTTGTTTAATTTTAAAACGTATTTATCCGTCGATTTTTATCAGCGTCGATCATCTTTGTTCATATTAAAACGCGCCGTTAATAGACTCATAGTGGTGCGAAATTGCGGTGTACAAAATGTAATAACTGGTGCACTCAGACTAACAATTTACTTTTTGTTTCTTTCTTATGTTTTTACAGACTAAGCATTAGAATTAGAGAATAATGAGTATATGGCTAGACGATGCTCCGCATACGTTTTACATGAGACATTTTAATGTCTTATGAATAAAGATAATAAGTTATGTTTTTGTACTATATAAGGAGTCTCGCTTCATCGAGTTTCTTCCAATAATAAGACACTTCTCGTTAAAAGTAAAAGTGAAGTCTCTCGCCTCGGCCTTCCAATCCGTATGACTGCGCGGATACAAGAAGGTATTTTTTATTAACGTTTGAGCTAATTGAATGCAATTACGTAATTGTGATATTATGGCAAGTATATGATGAAACTTTAATATTTTTCAGCAGTATTATTGATAATGTAATTATTTCTCATTTTACGATGGCATTAATAAAAATTATTGCGACAACAGTAACGCGCGTTTCTAGGGATTTTTAGTTACAATTATTTTTCAATTCATTTTTTTCATTATTCTAAAAACGGTATTGCAACTCTAGTTTATGTAATTTTGACCATGTTAATACTTTATTTTTATTCTAATTGTAGTAAGCAAAAAGAATTCTGGGAAGACAGCTATTACACGAATGATTTTTGTGAGATATTACAGTTTCGCAGTTATTGTGTTGTATTTTTCATTAATGCATTCAAATTAAGTCAAGAATTTATGTTACATTCAATGTTATTTATTACGATGCTTTTAAGAACTCCATAAAAAAAGCCAAAAAATCATGCTTGTATAATATAAAGCAGCAGAAGGAAAAGATAAATGGATGATATGACCTCATACGCTTTCGCTCTCTCGTACACACAATAAATTAAAATCCTAAACACCGCCACGTCACACGATGACGCACGCCGTGCATTTTCAACTTATGCAAGCACACTCAGCACCACACGTCTTGTTGCGTTACATCAGCATCTCGCTAAGGTGTGAAGTGTGTATCGTCGATGTCGTCTACCACCGAAAAGCCCCCAGGCAATTTTATCCCCTCTCGTGTTTGCTGTCGATTTACTTCCGCGGGTTGTCGTCTTGCGAGTCGCTCTTTTTCTCTTCCTCCCCTTCCTCTCTGTCTCATTTTTTTCCCCGAGACGCTGATGCTCGTTTTCGCTGAAAAATGAGCGCTTCTTGCGGCCGCGCGGTCGTTCGTCGAATTGCGAGTCGTAAATTAGCTCGCGCTACCAGACGGACGTCTCGGTGGAAGAGAAAAAAATACGTTCCGGAGCAGAAATCCATCCCCCTTGGATGGATGCACGCAGGGGAGGGAGCCGTACGGGGGTGAAAGAAATTCGACCCTCTTCGAGCTCGAGCACGAACGCCGTTTGATCCTTTTCGTTGATCCTTACCGGCGCGGCGCGATGTTCTTGCATCAATCTCCGGTCAAGTTTCGGCATGCCCTCTCAGCCTCGATCAGTGTCGAACGAGCTGTTGCATAGACGGTTACAACATTCTTTCGGAGAATTTGTTCCAGGGAAACCACGCTGTTGCGCTTTATACACGGTGTATGAAGATTCGTCAGTAGTTTTTTATTCATGTTACATGGCGAGAATTTTTTTACCCTTAAATTTACTACAAACTTGGAACAACTTGGCAACCAAGGAATTTTTAAAATATACAAAAGACATTTTACAAACAACGTGATAAAAATTACCAAGCAGATTGGTAAAGTTTGAAAAATTATTGAAATTTTCTAGATATATTTTAGTAAAATTAATCAAACATATTTTATATTTTAATGTAATAGATATTCATATTTGTTATTATGGTAGATATATTAATCAGAATAGCTCGCATAAAATTTTTGGTGGTACATATGTTGTCCCACAACTACCATGATTTCAGGGTAAATTTTAAGAGAAAATTCTCTCCGTGTACCGATCGTGAAAAAACCAGGAGTTAGAAAATGCAGGATATTTATGTTCCACGGAGAAAAAGTTACGGTTGCTACAACAGAATAATGCTGTTAATTTTTGCCCATCCATACAAAAGGGTTATGGAAACCATAGTACTCTGGAAGTGTGACCTATGGTTTCCATATAGTTGCCCTAACCTTACAATTAGTGAGGGTAGCTACTATATGGATGTTGCAACCATAATATATGGATGTTACAACCTTAATGAACAAATATTCACCCGATAAAAAAAATTATTTATTTCGAAATTTTATTACTATATTTTTTAACTAAATTTTGTTTCTTAAGATGTAGCCTATGATTATAAATATATTCTCGTATTTGAAAAAAACACCTTGGTGGTATATATACTTACACCGCGTTACTAAAAATTTCTTACTAAATTAAGTTAGTAAAAAAAACGTAGGGGTTGAGAAAATTATCTTTAATAAATAAATAAATAAATAAATAAATAAATATTTAAGTAAATTATTTATATCAACTTCAACAATGTTACTTTATTCTATTACGATTTTTCCTCTTAGAGCACGAGGTATGATTCTTATTAAATATAGGCCTCAAGTTCATTAGCGCAAATCTTGGTAAGGCAACTCATCGCTCCTGCGTGCAATGAGGGGAAACCTGGTTGCAATTTAATATCGCTAAGAAACTGCATAAATAATGCACTTAAGTATCTCTCATCTGCTACTTCGAAACGTACGCCGCGATAATGAACTTTCACGATACCCGCGCACAACATGCTGCATTAATAATAACTTCAGCATTGCACTCGAATAAGGCACTTAGGTTCGTCTCGCCGCGTAAGAACTACGCGAAGAACTCTTGTAATTTCGACGGGCAAGTTTGAGCTAACCAGTAAGTGATTACCGATACGGTACCTGAGGGTTCTCGCTCTAAGGTTCTCTGGAGGATTTCCAGGTATCTATACCTCCCCGGCGGAGAGAGATTGGAAGTTTAATTCTAACGTGTCGCGCGTGTTTGCGCGGTTTACTTTTACGCGTTTACGCCGTTATACAGTTACGGGCAAACTCTTGAGAAACACGCGACGCGGAAACGCCGCTGGCGTCAACATTTGGACGGAATCTCAGTTTCTCGGGAATCTCGCCGTTTGTTGCGAACGAGAGAGATCGGGGGGACAAACAGTAGCGCTATTGCAATATCTAGCGTAATGTCCGCTTAAATATTTGATTTATCTATGAAATCGATACACGACGGAGGATCTCCAGCTTCTGCGTGCACGAACATTTTGGGAAAACCTTATATCTGTTGAAGCACACATGACTACTTGATAAAGATGCTAGTTTTTTTGTTTTTAGTTTTTTTTTCATCACGCTGTCGTTATTCATATTTTATTACCTACCTGTGTCTCGAATGACTTTAAACAAGTGATAAAAATGTGATTGCGGCTCCTGAATTATTTAATTTATGAATGATGAATTTATTGTGAAGTCAAAGTATAAAAAGACCTTATAACACCGCGCGCGATCGCATACTTTATATTTAAATTGATCAATAATACGCTTTCATTTTGCTTGTTACGAATTGTAGCACAATCTGTAAAATTAGTACGTGGAACGAAATTCCATGTTTGTTTTTCATCGTGACATCCTCAAATATTTATTGATCGCAATAATTAATGTGCGGTCTAATAGCTTTTTTAATTTGACACAATCATGATTAATTATTCGTGATTATTCTAAACGTAGTATTGCTTTAATTATTATATGCATATATGCAGAAGTTTATTCTAAAGTGCTTCCGGCCATGAAACAAATACATATTGCACAACTGCGCGATTAAATTGGCTCGTTGTTTAATTGGTCTCATGCCTATATATATTTTTCAAATTTTTTTGTTTCGCGCGTCGTCAAATGTTACAAAGACGTTCGAGTTCAAAACTCGTTGCAAAATCTATGACCAAAATGAAGATCGGAATTCTGGGCCGCCTCATGCCGTAGTTATTTCTCATGCACACAAGTTTCTCGAGAAGCGCGAAAGAGAAATGAGATAGAGGAAGAAAACGGGAAGCACAGGCGGTGATGTAAATTTTCCATTCGCCGCATCCCTGACCGCCTAGTCCCCGTCTGCAAAATAATTTATGTGTATGCGGCTTTCTTGGGTTTCAGGGGAGCATCCGGCGGCCATGCAGCACGGGAACTCCAGCAACAGCGGCGCGGCCACGAGGACGCTCGCGTTGCTCCTGTTGCTCCTGCACGCCGGCTCCTTCGCAAGGTGACTGGTCGATCACGAGGCGCTGCAGTAAGAGAGTAACGGCCGAAAGTTTCACCCAAGCGAGAACGGGGCGACGCGCGACGACGAGAGGGTGATGCGAGAGAGAGAGAGAGAGAGAGGCCAGGAGAGGAGGAGGGGAACGGGAGCACCATCCACGCTAACCATCACCTGCCAGACTCTATAAATCAACTCGATCTTCTTTCCGTATAGTGCGATCGGCTCTCGCCGGGGTGGAAAAGTGCGCGGAGAGCCGAAAGAGACGAAAGAGAAGACGATGAGCGGCACCGTTAACAACAACCGCGCGGTAAGAGAGTTTCGCTGGCTTTGCTCTCGCTTCCGGAGCAAGAATCCGGCCGGCCCTGTCCGGCCCCGGCTCGCGTTTCCTTAAAGTTAAAGCAACACTACTGTGTCCCGCGTGTCCTATGTCTCGCCGCACGACGAGAATTGCGCTACAACAATCGAGAACAACAATCCGTAAATGCGAGACGACGAGCGAATTCGGGGATGTGTAAATTGGACGACGTGAATTCTCCTTGAGAGTATACGAGCGACATTCCGAAGGACGAACGAATCATTCTAAACGCGTTTCGACGAGGACGAATGATTTTCTCTTACGTCAACATTTGCGACAGGGGAATTAGCATTTCTTCCCCCCCCCCTTCCCCCGGGGCGATCGCGTAGATGTGGAGATTTATTGGCGAACGCAGCTGACTGTCGTGGATCTCGAGAGGTAAGAACCGATGTGTTTTCATGTCCGGTCAGACTAACCAACGACCCAGATACGCCGGGCAAAACTACCGGGTGGAATTTCACTCAATTTCTGGTCGCCGGATGCGGTATCGCTTCTTCCCCCGAAGAGAACAAATATTTTGAGGTTCGTCGTACTTATCCTCACTCGCGCAAACTTCCGAGATATCTATATACACGCGCTCTGCGTCATACGAATGTCTCGTAAGCCGCCGGATGCGTGCACTCCGACTTGCCTGCCTGGAAAACTTTGCGTCACCGGCGTCTGAATGCAATTTTTTCAATTGCAGACGCGCATATCTCGTACACACGTTGCACAATATCATATTTTATATTAGAATATTATTTTTGCTGTTAGGACATTTAGATGCCAAATTTAAAGTATGTATTTTGACCTGTTTCAACGTGCAAAATAATCATTCTATATCTTTGCAAAAGGTAAAATATGCGGCTAATTTTTATCTCTGCAGCGTTATTGAAGGCATGCACCGGCGAGAAAAATAAATTGCGCAGATACGACAAAATGTTATGAATCTAATGTATTATTGTAAATTGTACATCACTCTTTCGGGCTACTTACTAAGACCGTAACTTTTCTCGCCGCGGGGGCCTCCAGCGCTCTCTTTCAGTTTGATTCTCACGCGAAAGTTTCGACGAATATAAATATTTCACCTCAAACGTGTGCCCGCCGCCCACTACGGAACTAGCTAACGGAATCGGCTATGACAATAATCGATTTTCGCCTTTCGCGAAAGACGAAAAAGCCACTGAAGTATCTCTGAATTATGCGGCTCGGGCCGTGCGGAATTCGTAGTTTGGCAAAAGGGAGGACGACGCCCGCAGTTTCGCCCGGGCCGGGCGTCCCATTTGCATCTCAGGACGCCGAATTTACGAGCCCGAGGGTCGTCGATCCTCTCTACGGCCACCGAGACCCGTCGCGCGTATCCGTGTGCGTGTATGATAGACTCGATAAGTTATATAACTATAAGCTCGACGTACCGTCGTTCGCGAGAGGGAAATATCGGCGTGGTCGATACAGAGTTGAGCTGATATATATATTTTCTCGCTATATTATGCTGACGCGGCGCGTTCAATACGCATATTTAATTAGAGATATTAATTCTACGCGATTATTTTCTCTCACAGCCAAATCAAAACTGCTTGGATTTTACTTTTATGCGCAGAGACTCATTCGCGCGTACATAATATTAATTCCTCTTTTTAACTCTTCCTGTTAAGAGTGTCGTCGCAATTTGATCGTTTAATCTGTCATATTCCGCACGTATTAAATATATATCAAATTAATTGCATTCCCATCCGAGATGATCAAAATTATATCACGTCGACGGTCGACTGTGCGGTCGCATTTAACGCAAGCAGCTGACGCGCCCGGAATGTTCTTCGAATAAAGTTCCATTCCAGCGTTCAGTTGCGGCATCCGAGAGCAGCGTCGACCCCGGGAAATATATCGGTCGCGGAAAGTGACGGAAAGTTTATTCCGGAGAAACACGGAAGCCCTCACGGTGGCGCACGATACCGCGGCTACGATTAATTCGATGCTCGTGCTAAGTCCTCGGTGTGCAGGGATTTCGCTGATTTCGACGCGATAGAAAGCCTCCGGATTTCGAGTTACGACTTCAGGCGCGTCGATTTCAGAGCTCGCGGATCAGGTATCCGAGACCTATAATCTGCGTCTCGACGTGTCCTTGAATATATCCTCAATCTGCTTCCACATCGCGCGATTCGATTTCTCGGAATTATCCGCACGTCCGAGTGCGCATCCGGCACGAGATTTTCACCGCGACCGGATAACTGGAAGATATCCCGCGTGGAGCTGGACACATCGACCTGGACACGTCGTGCTGCTAAGCGGACAGGTTGACGTTGAGTGCGGGAACTATACGGAAGCGAGAAAAAATGGTGTTCCCGGCGACGGGGAAAGCGCGGCGCGGATGACGCGCGCGAGGGACAATGCACGCGTATACTCGCGCGCTCGCTAAGATAACGTTAAGCTTTAAGTAATTAAAGAATCGTATCGTACTGGTCTATCCGTGTATACGTCTTCATAGATCTTCGATCGCGAGTGGGTCGGTCGTGGCGTAGCGAGAGGAATCCGAGGCGCGTATGCAAACGCGATTGCGGCGCGCGACGTGGAACGACATTACAACTATATTTTCAAAGGATATAAGTGACATCGCTAAATAAGTATGTCATCCGCGAGAAGGACAGAGTTATCGACGATCGGAAAAATCGCGAAAAAGCTCTATTCTGATGATTCGTTTATTTATTGAGATTTCCGATGGCATTGTTTCCAGCGAACAGCTAGAAAATTATATGTGGTGCTCGTGTTACGAAATGCATTTCGTATTTGGATCTGTCGGAAAGTCAAGTCACTGGCCTAGTTTACAGTGTTTACACCGATCTCTTGATACGCGTATCAAATATCTATTAGTATATTTGAACCGAGTAGCCAATAATAAAACTAATTTACTATAAGTTATTTACTATTTAATACGCGTATCGAGTGATCGGTGCAAACTAGGCCAATGTGTAAAAATAAGTACACGTAACTACTTACCAATAATAAGCTATAGGCTCTTCTCTTTTTTGTAATAAATACGTTTCTATTGGTACATTTACATATAACATGCTGTGCAAAGGTTTTGGAGTAATTCTAAAATAACTTGACATCTGTAAGCTTAATTATATAATTCTATTCTATTGTTGGTTTTTTACTTCTGTTACACATATTTATTTTCGAATTCAAAAATAAATATTGTTTCTCATATCACATTGTAAAATGCGATGGATTTTAAATATTACACGAACGCGAGTGACATGAAAACGGTAGAAACTGAAACAGTATTAGAAAATAGAAGGAAATTTCCTCGACGGTTCTTATCCGCTTTATCTTTCCGTTCGAGCAGAAACAACTTTCGTGCCGAATATCGCCCTTCGATACGTCTCGGATACGCATTATCAGCAGTACGATCGACCCACGAATAGCCGTACTGTACATATACCTTCTTGAATGTAACGATAAACGATCGCTGTAACTCTCTTCGGCATGATTAAGAACCATGATGTAACTCTTACTAATTCACACTCTTAGATCGATTGAGTGCTTCATCATCTAAAACGCAGTCGTTACACGAGACTTTTGTCATCAATCAATAGTATCGATGATTGTGGTCTGCCAAAAAAAATTCTCGACGCGCTTCAGCGAGTGAACTTTCCCTTAAAAAAAAAAATGATCAATGAGAATCTCGGAAAAAAGGGAAACGTTAATAGAAAACGCAGTATAAATATGTTTGGTTTCCATGATTATCGTGCTGAGCAGAATCAATCGATACAGTCGAAATAGATCATCTGAACCACCGAGCGGAATCAGCCATCGAACAAAATTAGAAAACGATTCTCGACAACAAAAATAAAATAAAATTAGCAAAGACGCGGCACAGCCTTTGTAAATAAGAAAAATCCGATTTCCGATCGCGATTATCGCGTTCACGGTTTGCCTGTGCGAACCCAGGGGTGCACAAAACTGAAACTCTTCACTTTATTCGCCCGCGTTTTTACACTTTTCTCCCGATACGCAGCACGCTGGGCACCGAGGTGTGAGCATATTAAATATTAATCCCTCCGAGTCGCCAAAGAGTAACTTACTTTCAAACTAAATTACAGGGGGGAAAAAGGTGCGCGCGCCATGGTAATATTAGGAATTTTGCTGAACGACGAAGAGGTCAAATATACTCCGGCACGGAGCGCGATGGAATTTTGCGCACCCCTGAGCCTAATATCTGGGTGGCGGAGACCGTGAGGTCTCCGTTACGACGAGGAGAAGGCGCGAACGTAGTTGTATGCGTTCCTGGAGAAGAGTTTCCCGACGAGACGCTTCCTCGACGACAGTCGTTCCGGCGATCGTCGTCGGGCGACGAGAACGAGTTCTGCAAAATCACCACCGCATCTCCCTTTCCCCCCCCCTCCCTTCTTCCCTCTGCACCTTCATCCATCCATCCATCTATCCCCCGTTACCACGTCCCCCGTGCTTTTTTATACGCCGAACGAGATCTGTCCTCGTTAGTACTTGTAAATGGCTTTCGCGCACGCGGGTGCCGCTAATCCTGCTTCTGTATATTCCGGAAAGATATATATAAAAACGGGACTCGGACGTGGGCAATGATCAATTGGCTCGCGTCCGAGTCGCAAACGGAAACGAGAATGGACTGGTAGCGAATAAGTTCAACCCGATTGTACGAGATCAATTACTTGTTAGCACACGAGCGATCAGCGAATATGCTCTTAGCGAACACTACTCGAAGGATGTTAAACTATCGAACGTACCATTAATGTATATATAAACGAGCAGTACCGATTTACCGTTTATGTTGGATCCAATTGTACCAGAATTCCTAAGACAATTAAAGGAGAAGAAATAACGATTATTTGTGAGAGACATACGGATGAGGATTCTTATTCCACTCCGCCAACTCTACAGCCGGCTGCGACGCACGCGCGCGTCCATTTTTTTCCCGTTTAAAAATCCGCACGAAAGAAATTGGATCGCGTATCTGCATAATGTTTCGCCTCGACAACCGTCACATTTTTAATTGAACGATCAGATATTTGATCGAATCTATTTTAAGATCCAGCCCGCTCTGCGTGGATACACAGTAAAAAATTATGTGTACCAAGTGTCAATGAAAGTCCACTCTAAATTTTGTGTTAAAATAACTCATTCATCGTATTACGTGTTGACATTTAGAAATGTTATATCAACATTTTTTACAAGTTATTTTTACATTATTGTAAACATACATTGTAAAAAATGTTGATATAACATTTCTAAATGTCAACAAGTAACACGATGAATGTGTTATTTTAACACAAAATTTATATAGAGTAGACTTTCATTGGTATTAAATTTTTTACTGTATAAAGTGGAAATTGATAAGTTATTGTTATCGAACTTGGTTAATCTCGAAGAGACTCTGCGCGAAAACTGAAAATGCCAAGTACTTTGTTTCGTTTTTTATTGTTCTTTGTTTCATTCAATTACTTATACTTCGTGCAGATATCACGATTATTTTTCAGTAGTGAAAGATGACAGCCCCATATTCTGGCGCGCGTATCTCAACGAAAATTCGTCACTGTCCTGAAACATCGAACGCATTTCAATTCCATCCTTCGTCCCAGTTATCTGTCTCCTTTTCCCACAGTTTCCCGAATCGCAGAGAAATTCCTAGCAGTCGATACTCAGCGCGTTAGAAGAAGCATCGATAAAGACAACGGCAACGGAGCGGCCCAGCGTTTTCGTCGCCTCATCGCTGCACTCGGAGAGGTCCGCTTCGCGCGCGCGCGCGCGCCGACGGGTAAGTACCTTGGTCCTTTGTCTACGGACGTGTACTATCGACGTGATATACGGGTGTCATTTGCATCCCGGGAGTCAGCCTCGATACAGCAACAGTGTCGATAAACAGCGCCCTGAGTAACTGCGTAAATGCGTCTTCCTATATGCGCGTATACCCCGATAGGGAACGTTCGGGCATTCAGCTGCGCGCGGTCGATGAATATACATAACACGCTCGGCCATTCCTCATATCTTACTATACTTAGCGGCACTTAAACGGATATCCCGCAACCTGCGGAGGCCGGGTTGCGAAGGAGTGCTGGGCCGACCGGCCGGTTGCCAACGGGAATAATTTCGACGTATAAGCCCTCGAGTCCGGATGGGGCGCGACCAGATTAGAATCGATTTAGGTCAGTACGTGGACACGCTCGAGGAACAACGGGCAAATATGATTTCGCCCAACGTTAATCCGTTTAGCGTCCGAGTCCGTAAAATCAATCGCGATTTGCCGTAAATTTCGTAACGTCTGCATGCAAGTGAGAACTTGCCCGATGCCCTTATCGAGTGTATTGGCGGTTTTATGAAAGCCCCGCGGCTTTTGGCCGACTGATCGAGAGATTGAATAATTGGTATATAGACAAAAGGGAAGTCAGTTTTTCCCGCAATACTGCCGGCATGATCAAGTTTTTTGCAAAATGTAAAAAAGTGGACAAAAGCAATTTTTATTCAATAATGAGATTATGAATTGATTATATTTTAGTAACTAATTTATAATAAATTATAATAAACTTACAAAATAAAAATTAAATCTTTATATAAGAATTTTTAGCAGTTTTTATTAATTTTATAATCATAGAAATATAAAATGTAAAGAAAAAATTGTACATATTTTTGTTACATATTTTAAAATTATACATATTCTAAAAATTTAATATTTCCTCTAAAAGAAGGATTAAAAGAGATTTTTGTATATATATTTCTGCAAAATTTTATTATACAATTTTTATTATACACATATAAATTTCCGTTATATACTTTTTTGCGCGTTTGGAGTATAAACAATTCAGATTAAGCTGAAGATAAAATGCCAAAAAATAAAACACAAATTTATTGTTGAAAATATGGCTGGCAAAATATCGGTTTGAGTTATTTATCTCGCTCGAGTCATATTTACATTCAATTGCAACGAAACGTAATAATGATGAATGTTAATTAAAGTAGCAGAATTGGTTTGTCCCAATTTCTCCGACGTAATGTTTCACAGCTGGCGCGTTTATCTGACCCGCTATAGTTTTTATCACTTCGTAGCGCGGCAATAATTTCGTTTTAGCCGAACCACGTGTGAGAGTATAAGCAATTCGCGCCGATGCGATTCTCAAATTTTGTACAGTGCTTCCGCAAAAATCACTTTTACAATATAAGCGCTAAACTATATAGTAGTTTAAGTGCGTCGTGCGCCCGTAAACAAGTGTCGTAAAAAGTGAGGACGATAGAGAGAAAGAGGGATTTTCAGGATGTACCGTAGTCGTAAATCCACTCGGGCTCGTTTGTCGCGTTCGAAATAATATTAATGCGCGAATGTGTACCATTCTCCCTTCCTCCCCGTCGCGCCACAGCACATACTGCTGAATTTTTCCCCATAAAAATTCTACGACGCCACCCTCCCTCTCCCGTTGCGACAACAGCTTTTTACGACGTCGCCCCTGTCGCTGTCACGTATTGACGAGACGTCGCAATTAATAATTTTCTCGCAAAACGGCGGTATATCGACGGCGTTATCGCGAATGATACAAGATAACAAAAACGGACCTTCGCTGCACTTGATGGTTTACAGTTTACATCCTACATCCACGGTATTTTCTACATGCGGATTAAAAAAAACAATATTGTTCAAGCGTTTAAGCCGTTTGTTTTGAAAGAGCTGTCTAATCGAATCGTGAAAAGGTTTATTAAAGCAGACACGCAGCATGGACAATTGGTTTTATGTAAATAAATTGTATTGCTGAATTTAATTTACGTGTTGCTTCCAAGATAAAAGACTTCACTTTAAGTAGCGGGGTTACCTACTTAGATTTCGCCTCGAGTGTCCGCGTAACGCATTTTAAATATTCCTCACTCTGTTCCTTCCGTATGAAAAAGAAATTGCATTTTCTTGTGTTCCTAATTTTTAAAGATATTACACCGTAGATATGCATCGCGTTACTCGTGGAGCTGCTGCAAAATTAAAAAACGCATATACATATATTTAGACGAGTTCAGAGCAAAAATATAAAGAACAAGTAATATTCTTAATGTATACAGACAACGCCCCTGAGGGCGCAAGAGTGACAAGAGTCACAACCTATTTTTCACAGAGTGGTGGAAATGCGATCTCTTGGCAGTTGCGCCACTAAGAATTGGCCTTATACGTAAAATATAATATGTTTCTTCTCGAAAAAACATATTACAATAACTACATTATCATTACTGTGTTATTACACGCTTTAATTATCTAGCCTTTAATTATCGCACAATATATATTCTATTTCGCTCATATGATGCGATTAATTTACATCGGAAAATTTAAGTGATAAAATTTGACGGATTATTCGCTCGAAACTGGATGAAATTCAGATCAATTAACCAACGCCATAAATCGAAGGGCTGTACGCGAGATAAACCGTTAGAGAGACGTATCCCCTTACCGTTTGCTGTTTCAATTCTGAAGTTAGGCTTGCGGGCTAGGTTGGTCCAAGATACAATACCACGATCGCCTTTTGATCTAGCTGATGCGCGTGCATTTGAGAAGATGCGCTTGGCATTCGCCATCGAGTTAACACCGCAATAATGGATGGACACGTGATGGAGACTATCCCGGCGTCCGCGCATGATACCGTTATATGTACCCGGGATAATTACATGGGCAATGCACATAATAACGTGCAACGCGAACAAAGGATCGCGCTATACGAAATTAACATCCGCCATTATACCTTTGCATTCTTCGTTCGATGACGAAGGAAGTCGTTATAGTCTTCGTTATTGCAGTAGCACTTAGGGATAATTTGCATAAAAAAAAAATTACATTTTTTTGGTTTGTAATTTAAATATACATTATTATAAATTTATTTACAACAAAATTTTTAATTTTAATCAATAGGTAGGTATTTAAAAATTAAATTGAATTGAATTTTAATAATATTTGAAATTTTCTGTACTGTGAGAAAACGTCTGCTAGTAGGTCTGCTAGTAGGTATATTATCATTGCGATACTTTTATTTATCGTTGATATCTGCGTATTAAAAATTAAAATAAAATGCCGAACCAATTGGATCCAGGTTTCGTTAAAGCTGATTTGACGAATTTGCCAAAAATAAGTATATTTATGGTTTGGGAATACATTGTAACTGATGAGCGATACAATGCGCCAAAAGTACGAGGAATAAAAGCAACTTTGTAAGTACAATTTTATTATTATTATTACAGTAGTAATTGTTTTCAATTCTGTTTCAATTATGTATGAATTATCATAATTAATGCGTCTATTATAGATCTTCGAGAGAAGATTACGGAGACTCCGCTATAAGTTATGTCAGTGTCAAACGAGAAGATTCTATTTGTACAGTGAAAGGAAGAATTTGCCCTGAACATCGAGTTCGACAAGAAGATTACACTGTAATATTAAAAGTTGACGAAGGAGAAGAAAGAGTTCAACACGTAGAGTGCCTTGACTGTGCGGCATCAGAAAGTTTGTATATTTGAGTACGATTTTTAAATTATATACAAAATAAAAATAATATCAAAATAAAAGCTTAGTAGTACATACTTCTAGAACAATATGAATATACATATAATACATCTTTGTATAAATAAATTTAATTTAATTACAGGAGGATGTAAGCATAGTATTGCTTTCTTAATGTGGATTAATGGGCGACACGAGTCTGCATCTCCAACTGAAGTTGAATGTTATTGGAGAAAATCAGCCTTGTCTAATGTTGGAACTTCAAAAAAAATTATTACAACTAATGAGATGACAAAGAACTCTAAACCCACGACTGAAAATTTTGGTGATAACTCTAATTTTTTAAATAAAGTAATCGAACAAATTAAAGCAAAACAATTAGATAGCCAGTTGTCAAGATATGCATTTGATTTACTAGAAAGAACAGTTCATACATTATCAATTCATCAGTTAATGTTTAACTTTTGTACAGAAGAAGATTCAGCTGATAATTTCATAAAGTTTGCAGAAGAAAAAATGTTTGAAAATTTATGCAAAAAAACAGAAAAAAGAACTAAAGACCAAAAAGATGATACATTATGGCATGAATTAAGATTCGGTAGAATAACAGCATCTAATGTCTACGAAGCTAGTCGATGTCATACAGCAGAAGGTAGTTTAGTACATCGCATTATTGGAGCAGCTAAAGTATACGATAACATTTATATGGAACGTGGAAGAAGATTAGAAAAATTAGTTATTGCTGAGATTGAAAAAGAATTAAAACTAAAAATTGAAAATAGTGGCTTATTATTAATTCCATCATTACCTATACTAAAAGCTTCACCAGATGGAATTGGCTATGATTTTATTTTGGAAATTAAATGTCCCAGCTCAGAAAAAACTGTTGACCAAAGGGACAAATAAGTCAAAAGTGTAAAGGACAAATGAATTTACAAACGCTAGCTGCAGAAAAGAAAAAAGGATTGTTTTGTGTCGTTGATCCAAATTTCGAAAATAACAAACAATTCAAGTTTGTATGGATAGAATATTTTTGCATCTATACTGATGAAATATCTCGTTATATTTAAAGCGGATTCTCTAATTTTTTTTTTTTTATTTTCTTTCCTTTCCTTGCTGCAACTTGATGAGTATTTATATTCACTGTGAGAAGATGACCATTGATATTCACTCGAAGATGCTATTGCTGAACTGGACGTATTAGAATTTGTTGCTACTGCAGGTGTCCTTAATAATGATTTTATCGGTGAGCACGTTCTGTTTAAAACTTCAACTTGGGTTTGGCAAAATGCATCAGTCGTACAAGGCGTGCACATAGTAGATTTACTTCGAACGTGAGGTTTTACTAATTTTCCAACTACTTGCACTCCAACACTTCGTTGAGAAAAATGTGAAATCTGTGATGTTGATTCAGCGACAACTGATGTATTTCCTGAGTTGATTTCTGAGTTAATTTTACTAGTTGAAGGTGTATCAGTATATATAGACTGTTCATGCGATGCAAATGTATTATTATTCTGTAAATTAAATCCTGTAATTTTTATATACTCACTCTTCAAGTTATCACTTTTATATTTATTTTAATTTTTATAAATAAATGTAGAAACTTACAGAATTTGTCAAGTCCAAAAAGTTTTTCCTTATTTTATGTGGAGGTTGTTGTGGTGCACTTGGAAAATTGTTCTCATTTTGATTTTCTGCATCTGACAAAAAATCAGCAATTTCTCTTTTTCTGTTCAATTTCTTATACGCAGATCGAGAAAGATTATTTGATGTTTTTGCTCGCTCAGGTTGACAATCAAAAATATGAGGCATTATATCTTTCTTCAGTTTTACTGGAGCTCCCATCATACAATATCTGATGTAATTATCAATGTCTTCCTTTAACTACAATATAAATAAAAAATTCAGAATATTAATAAGAAAGCGAATTTTTCTGATAATATAGATTTTTAAAAGATTATATATATATATAATCTTTTATATATATATATATATATATGTATATATATATGATTAAATGACTTCTTCATATAAATAAAATGTTTCTATATAATTTTCAAATAATTTTAGATGTACTTTATAAATAAAAAGTATTGATACCTGCACAATGTTTGATTTATGTTGAAGTAGGTTATGTCAGATATTTTTACAAGACATATGCATGTTGTTTGACATTTTTATAAATGTTACAATTAAAGCATAAAAAGATATGTTTTCATAATACTTACATCAAAATGATCTTGACAACAAAAATAACTCCATTTCCCTGGTTCATCAGTACGATGGGCACTTTCAAACCACACCTTTTTCTCACGTTTTTATCTTGAGATACATAAAAAAACAGTTTACCTGGTGTTTTGATAACAGTGCTTTTACACAAAGGCACAAAACAGGTTTTATATGTATATGTCATTGCTTTACTCATTTTTCAAAATAAATGATTCTCTCAATAGTTAAAAGTGTTACTTTACTGCAGTGTGACGTCACACGGCGTTCGGGAAGAGAGACTCGGTCATTTCCGGACCGTTTTCGGCATTTCAAATAATGCAATATTTTATTATTTATTTTCTCGCTTAATTTGCGTTAAAAAATTAAAAAAAAAAGATAATTAAAAGAACATACAAGTTATTTAATGCAATTTTTTAAAAAAATCATGCAAATTCCCTATTAGAAACAGAAGTGACACATCACAAAAATGCGAGAGATGGTATATTCCGACAGTTACAATTGTGCCGCGTGTATCTTCTCCTAGTACCGGATATGAGAGTTTTAATGAAGACGCCAATTACGCGAATATAGTAACGTTTTGCGATGTTTGCCCTGCGCGACGTCTGCGCGCGCAATCGTAAATTATTAATCCTGACTGGATTCTACACGGTATTGCGCGATTTCTATAACGATGTGTTTAAATTGAATATTGACTGCCCGTGTCGCGCGCGTACTCGCACGGAAATCGTAACTACGAAAATCCCACACATAACTATTGTAATATATACGATATCTAGAAGTTTGGAATACCGCGGATTATTAATAATAATTCGCGAGCATATTTCGAATTTGAAACGCCAATTAGAGGAAAAACAATACGCATTAAAGCGTATTTTATCGGTACGTATTGATTTTTAGTTTAACAACATTTTCAATTTTTAATTATTTCCGCGCGCGCGCGCGATGTTGCCCGATGTATTATCTGCATGCACCAACGAACCAGCTCTTTTAGAGAAACATGTTTGATAAATTATTTTAATTGATCATTCGAAAACAATTTGTAAAATACAATAGAAGCACAATATATTTGGCGGAAATGTACAGGAATATAATTTTACCGGTGTGTTTTTGATTAAAGTGCATGAGGTGTCTGTGTATAACACGTTGCTGGTATAACAAGCAGACAATCTGGAATATGAAATCTCAAGGGTAAATTGCTTGTCGGGTGTTGTTCCGCAATTGCTTGTGATTATCGTTGGCAAACACCGTGTAATATTTAAGTTTACCGGCGAAAGTGGACGTCCCACTCGCAATTCAGGCATCGGCGTGTCTGCGAGAATTGTAAATGCAACGTAGATTAATTGTAGCGGCAATGTGTGTTTTGGTCTCGTGCTATATACGTATATATCGCGAATCAACGATAAACTACGGCACTCGCCGGTGTGACAGGTGGAACAGCGCCGTTTTCGCGTCACTTGCGTAATTTCCGTAAAAGGGAAATGTTTTATAAAATCGTCGGATTAATCGCATAATTAAGTAGGGCGCACGCAATAGAGTTGGTATCCGTCGGTGAAATATTTAAGTATTCCATTAACGTAGGCTACGCGTACGCGCCTCGCGCGCAGTTGACATTACAATTTGCGCGTGTACACGGTGTCCAACATTTTGATTGAAGCCCGGTTATTTGCCCGATAATCGTAATTGACGCGAACAAATTAGCAGTGCAGCGTGTTTTGGTGAAATTCTTCCGGTGAAAAATTAGTCTCTGAGGAAACGTGCCTCCTATTATATACACTTGGCATCCCTTAATTCCCGGCTGATCTCTAAATTAATCAACTCTTCGGCAAATGCCTCATATCTCGTCATAGATTTCTCATTATCATTCATGCGACACGTGCTTGCGACTGCATTTGCGTATAATGCAAACGTTAACGTATTCGATGAATAGATTCGCTGGTCGGCCGTCCGATCTTTTCATACATATTCGACGTGTCGTATACGTTTACCGTATAGCGATAATTATGTTCCTGCCCGTGGCCTCATTATGACGATATACCTGTCACTTGTCAGCCGTTCAAAGCGTCAGATACCCCGTCTCGCCCCCGTCTCTCCGTCCCCGTCCGAAAATAATTAAGTCGAAGCCTCGAAATAATGTTTCACCCGTGGTGCATGAATATTTTATGTTTCGCTGTTTCAGGTCTCGGACGGCACATGCCGCCGCTCGCACATACGTAATTCGGCTCGCGCAGGCAGCCTAGGGCGAAACACTCTTTCTAGCTGAGCATACAGTTTTTCTCCATTGCAGAAGGCACGGGCGGATTTATGCGCCGCATTCCCGCATATGCGCTGCATCCAATGGGACTCGCGTCTTCGCGCGGCTCGTCGTGCTTTTAATTACAAAAGCGCGGTGCGCCTCGCGACGAAACGAGAAGGTATTTTACGGTGAGCGGATAAAGGATTTTGTAATCTTGCTTTAGTTATGCTCGGAAAAAAACGTAATTCTCTATAGTTGCGCGGACAAATTGTAGTGTCGGATAAAAGATTTCTCACGTACATCACGAAATTTCTCATCTATCGCGAAAATTACATTTTCTTCATACCTCGGTCGAAAGTACGTACTTTCGTCCCTAATAGCAAAGACGAAAGTTTAACATTTACTCCCTGTGAGAAGTACACGCGCGCCCTCTTTAACGCCCTTTAACCTTAAAAATAGTCATCAATATTGTTCTGTCTCGTCAGTTAATTTAATATTAAAATATTATTAAAGTCAATTTTCAATAATCTAGCAAAAATGAACAATATGTCATCTGATGAATCCGTAGACGAGGAAGAAGTTATACGAAGTTTTCTTAATAATTGTGATCAATATTCAAGTAAAAATGAAAACGATAAAAAAAAGCAATAAGAGTTTTTAGCTTATAATGTTTTTTTTTTTATAAATTTTATTATAATTAATATAATTTGTTGAACTCTAATGAAAATAAATACATTTTTGATAAAATGGAATTAATTTATTTTTACAAAATATGACAAGACTTGACTCTTCGAATGTATTTGATGCTTGCCCCCACGACCAGCAGCACTCGCTTCGCTCGTGCCGCAAATGTCGGGGGCAGGCATCAAAAACATGTTTATTAACATTTAAAGTTAAAAAAAGTAAAATTAATAACGTACTTTCGACCGGCTATGAAGAAAAATCGTATACACTACGCGGGCCAAAAGTTGAAATCTCGGTCCTGCTCGTCATGATGCCCCGAGGCGAAGCCGAGGGCGCAGGGCCGAAAATTCAACTTTCGGCCCTTGTAGTGTAATATACTATTATATCTTGCAAAAAGGATAACGTTGCCCTCTCTCGGAAGACTCCGGATCGAAAGGATCAATGTACACACTTTCTTGCGCGCAGATATTACATGAAATTACTCTGATAATTTTTTGATGAATCCCATTATAGCTCCCCCGCAAGCTGTCGCGCCTTAACGTCTCTGCAGGTTCGCCGGTGAGAGAGAAAAAGGAAATAGCGAGAGCGTATTCGCGATTCCTGGAAGCTGCCCGCGGAATATTCATGACGCGGGCGGGCGTAATCCCGGAGCGTGAGAGCCCGGGTGTATCCTACGAAGACTGTACTATGCATATTCCGGAGACGTTGCGGCATTAGTCAGAGTTACGGCTTGCGAGTAAAGACGCGAGCCTGGTGTTTATCCGCTTGTCTGCCACGGCGACAATTTCCGCCGCGGAACCGGAAAGATCTCTGAAATCCGCTTCGGGGACAAACTGTGTAGCTGCTCGCGAGCGTTAAGTAGCGCGAAATGAGATCGAAGGAGATCGGATTGCTGTTTCTCGTGAGAGAGTGCGGGAACGAGGACTCTCTCGTGCAGGCGAAGCGGAGCTCGGAGGAGCCCGCACGTGTATATTGCTCGGCCAGGCTGATAAAGGCCACCCAGGGCGTTTACGACAGCCCATACGACGAGGTGCTTTCACGGGGACGCGTAAAAGTGCGACGGTGGATGAAATCACAATCGCTTAATGAATTTGCGGGGGCGCTGCGCTGCGGAATTGGGGTCGGCGTCGTCTAACTGCTCTCGCATTAGCTCGTTACCCCCTCTCCCCTCCCTCGAATGGAAAGGAAAGAGGATACTTGGGCTCTTGCTGTAGCACGGGGCACTATACGGGAGTAGTCTCAAAGCGAGGAACGAGTGAGAGACCATTACACCGAATTCGCTCCGGAATTTGCATATATAACGCGGGGCGCGCGACGGAATCGAGGGGTAGCCGCTATGGGACGGGGATAAGTGCTTGTCTTTGAGCGGCTCAAACCTTAGGATTATTCAATTAATGAATTCATTGAACTGAAGCGAGGGCAGGATGTTCTGAACGGAGCTGGCCCTCGGCAGCTCGAGGTAGATTTCACGGGTAATGTGTTTTAGCTTGCGCGATATTTACTGCAGATGAGAAAGAAAGTTAAATCCCTTCATCAGAAGAGTAAATCACACACGTGACGTATATTATTCTCGCACATAAACAATTTTTTTATTTACTTTTAATTACTTTTAGATATTTTATTATATTCTCGTGCAAAGCGCTCTCTTTTGTGATTCTTCGTCTTTTGTCCTTTCGTTAAAATTCCTTGATTTTATTATTTATTTATATTGACGGTCAAATATATCGTTGATTTGTCGGTTGATAACGTTAACGAGCGACGAATTCTGATGTTAACGTGATGTTAAAAATGTAGCGACATAACAAATAAGCCAGCCTTTGCACACGTAAAGAGGAACGAACAAGTTAATTAGAAATAAATTATATAGTGATATATTATTAATTTATATTAATTAAATGAGAAATACGGATTAAATATTATTTAATATATTCCTCAAAATGAGCTAATAATGGATTCGCATTACCGTTTAATCGAAGTTGTGGCAATTGACAAGTCGCGTAATGTATACACGCAAAGGCTCTGTAATCGTTTGTCTAGCCATGTTATTCGTATAAATTATGAAAATTTGCTAATTGCTACCAAATATTATTTACTTCGTAAGATCAAAGGTGTGTGTGTGATGAATGTCACGAACAGGAAACCCGGGGGGAGGGTAGCTCTTTACTGTCGTATAGTTTTTAAACAAATGACTCTATCTGCAACAAAATAATGTTACGGTATCGTTATTTTTAAGTTAAAGCCAACGTGCAATCACATCCGTCTGTTATTTTTCCAGGCAAACAGGGCCTCGCGCGTTCAAACAATACATATGCGTCAAAATATAACTGAACAAAAAAAATGTTGATTTTTGTTGAACTCGTATTTTAATCTCGCGAAGATAAATCTTACGCAAATAAGTACCGCGCCTACGATTGTTTTTTGCCAAGAACAATGATTGACAACGTAAACCGGATATACATTTAATAATTCCTTTCAAACGTACGTTTAATTATTATATTGAACGATAAATTTTTGTATAATATTTTATGACATATGTATAATGCGTATTGTATATGAAATAATATCAATTATTTTTTATTATTACCCGGCAATTTCACGTCACCGGCAGTGCCGTGAAAACGTGATATTGTTTGCCTTTTCCACTGCTGGTCCTTAATTAATTTCATACTCGAATTTTTTTGCGAACTAAATGCGTAAATCATTTTCTTCCGTAGACACGCTCATTGATGAAACATCAGACGCGGAAATAATTAATAACAGACGCCGCTTTTGATCACATCGAACAATACGCGCATCGAGCGCGAATGGAGCGCGACTGGGCTGATAAGTTCCTCTTTTTTTCCCGATATTGGGATACACGGTGCGCCAATAATGCGATATGTGCGAATTTGCACGATACGCATGGCCACATACACATATCGTAACGTACCTTATAAAAGCCTCGTGCACCTCGCGGCGAGTATATCGCTGCATTACATTGTATCGAGAGACTTTCGTCCAATAAGTAATTACTCGGAAGAACATTACCGCGGCTAAAATTGCCGTAGCGACTAAATATCGGTGCCGAAGCTTTACGCGATACGATTAGCGCTACGTCGATTATACGCACTTTGTCGCTAATCAAGGGAAAGGGACTCCGGAAGTTTGATAGTGTGCAAAATTCGATGTCACAGTTTAATTCGTTTTCCTTTTTTTCCCACGTGCAGCTTTTGTTACTTAAATTATTAATGTTTATTTATCTGCGTTGTATTGATTTAATTGTCAACGTTGAAATGCCTTAAACTTTTCCATTGTTAAATTATAAGAAGATGTAATACCTATACTCAAAATTGTACGGAATTTTAATTATATATGTCTAACATTTTTGTGATATGCTATTTTAATATATTACATGCTATTCAAAATACTTAACGCAGTACGAAATGACGCAATACAATTTAATTATAACGTATGAGCTTTAGAGTACTGCATTTTCTTTTTCTCAATTTTGTGCAGAAATATAATGACGAATATAAATTTCCGCTGGTTATATTGATTTAGCAAGTCAACGGAAAAAATATATTAATCTCACTGTTAAATTAAAAAGACACATAGCTGTACAAAATGGCACAAAACTAATTATATGTGTAACATTTTTAGTACATTCTATATATTATTTAAAATATATATTACAATAATGATATTTAATTATGTAAGACAGAGTGAAATTTTCTTTTTAAGGAGGGTGGTTGCTCAAATCAATTTGATAAGAATTAGTTCAAATTTATGGAAAATATTCGTCTATGGAAATTTCTCGTCCATGCCAAAGTTGAAGATAATTGTCTGCATGGTTGTCGAGTAATTAATTATTGAAATTATATTCTTGTCTCTTTCTTATACACAGCAAAAATGTTACCTAACCTGTAACTTAACTCTCAAAAGCATATTAAAAATGATAAGAATTTAATGAAAATAGGTGCAAATAATTCTTTACATATTTAGGAAGAACTTTCTCGAAGACTGAAATTATTTGTCTTTATAGTTATCAAGAAATTGTAAAAATAAAACAGGACTACATTTATTATTTCCACATTTCAACGTGGATAATAACGTATTTAAGTTTCAATTGTACACAAACAACTCTTTTTAGACTTTAAAAAACAGTAATTGAATGCATTCCACATATTTATTTGCTAAAATTTGTTTATTTCACGCGACGAAAATATAACTTACATGCTTTCCCCCTGCCGCGCCGTTTGCTCCGCAGCGAGACGCTAACCAACCTCCTTAATAATTGATTTAATTATGTATGACATTTAAAGTGCTATATTTACTTTCCCTCATTTTTGCGAAGAAATATCATGACATGAATACCTATGAACTCATCGATTATATTTGATTTAATTTAGTAAATCAACGGGAAATTGTATTAATCTTTTCCATCGTCAAATTAATAAAGACGTAATATTCAAAACTGCACGGAATTAATTTTATAAGTCTAATCATTTTGATACTCTATACTGTTAAAGTCATAGTGTCAAATTATACTCAATTTGAGTCATTTTTAATATTTCTATAATAAAATAATACTGTGTTGTGTCAAAGTAATATATTTTTGATACACATGGTAGTTAAAAATAACAAAATGTTAAATTTTAAATTATTATTTAAAGATATTGGTTAAAATTTTATCCTTTAATATTTAACAGTGTATGTGTATTTTTTTATATATATTAATCAAAATATAAACTTAGCAAAAATCGATTCAGCTACACAAGACGTTTAAGAATGCCTGCGTTTTCTTTTCTCCATCTTTACGTGGAAATATCGGGGCGAATAAACCTCCGGACGGTAATATCGTAATTGCTTCGGAAAAATTGGCTTACTCGCCGAGAGGACAGATTACGTATATACAGATACACGAACGGCGACGACCGCGACGGTGAGGGAACGACGCGCGGGACGGAAACGGAGAAACCAATTAGCATTTAGACGGGTTTTGCAAAAAACAGGAAGGATGAGAATCCGGAAGGAATGGGATGGAAACCACGTCTCTCGTTCTCTTTCGCGCTTGCGTGGCGGCGGCGTTAAAGCGGATCATCGAGAATCAGCGAGAGATCCGAAAAAAAATCTCCCGGCGACCGCGCGCTCTCGCCACGAAAACCGATGGTCGACGGCTATCTCGTTCTTGGCTCGCGATATAACGGCGAATTATCCGCGGGAACGAAATGAGAATATCTACGAATCGGCGACTCGACGTGGAATATCAAAGGCGGCGGCTAGGCAGTCGTCCGTAATGGTAATAAATTGCGCAGACAATTAAGTTTTAATTACTCTGCAGACAGTTCGGCATATTGCTTTGACTGTAGTTCATATAAGATTCGATTTATTTTTACAGTGCTGATAATCTTTTTAATCGTGTTTTTATTTAGTGGAAATTTTTTAGAAAACACTGCGCTATTGGCTTTTAATTTTTATATTTTACGCCTCTATAGAATAAATTCACACATAGCAAAATACATTTTGTTTCATTGACTGATCCAGTTGTAAGTATTATTACCGGTGTAACCGCATATGTTTTATATTAATAAAGATTTATATGCAAAAGCAAAATTTAAATTTTAAGCTTTTATTGTATTAATGAGAATTACATACTGCAAGTGCGCAAAATTAAATAAGTGGAACGTAAATTTTTTGCTTTACTGCAAGTTGGATGAAACTGAATTCGACGTTAAAATTATAATTAAACAGAGAATCTATAAGTATTTTATGAAATTAATTAATCATGGCATGGTCGATGTTCAACGCTCGGGGAATATTTCTTAGCTTTGTGTTGCGCGCGTTTGCTTAATTAACGAATCCCGATAAGGAATTCCTGGAATTATTTCATAGTGAAGTTAACTGTGCATCGCGGCGCGTATAAAGTATTTCGTGGATGTGATAAAGTGGCACGTCCAAACGGCCACCTTAGAATTTAGCTCAACAAAAATTTCGGTGTCGGTGCCATTTAAATATGTACGCGGTGCACGCGCGGCTGAAATCGCCGCAAAAAGGGACCTCTATTTAACACCTACCGCACACCAGCCGATACACAACACGCAAAATGGTGTGCAAAGTGCATTAACTTCCCCGGATGCATATTCCCAGAACTATAAATTATAACGAAGTAATTTCTGCGCTGACCCCCCGCGCGCGATATAGCGGAAGCGCCTTGGGAGCTAAACGGGGTAATACGAATCTCGAATTCCGCGTGCGGATGCATGAAATGATTTGAATCGCGCGGCCGTCGCAGTTTACGCTTATACTTCGGCGCGCGGAGTTAACAATTTGTTATCAGAAATTACTCGCACCTCGAGTCGTTAAACGAAGAAAATTGCGACAAAGCGATTCAATTCGCTATTTTTATTATTTTATAAATTATTTCTCATAATTATATGAGAAATAATTTATAAAATGATTATAACGAAATAAGGATTATTTCTTATAATTTGTCAATTTTGTATCTCGGACATATTAATCGCGAAAAATAAAAAAGATTTTATTATTTTATTTTATACTGTCATAGTACACACGCGTCAGTTATGTGACATTTATCGGTGTGCCGAGAAAAGAATAAAGAAAATATATGTATATATATTAAACGTTCTATATGTATATATAAAAGCATTGTACATCTATGACGAGTGCATAAGTTTGAATACCATGAGAGAGCCTAAACGAAAGCGTGTGACGAGTTTTTGCAATCGTACTTACGATTTATTCAGAAGGCGAGGAGGATGGCCATATTATACGTGCTTC
Source organism: Temnothorax americanus (assembly GCF_048541705.1). Classification (NCBI taxonomy): domain Eukaryota; kingdom Metazoa; phylum Arthropoda; class Insecta; order Hymenoptera; family Formicidae; genus Temnothorax; species Temnothorax americanus. Next base: position 300,871 of record NW_027509790.1, read on the forward strand.
GCATTTACGCGGGAACAAGAAAATTATAGCGCTCCGCGTAATATCGCGAGGTTGCCCTACTTTTGCCGTAAATACAATGTTTTCGTAAAATGGCCGGTCGAAACGGTCCGGGGAACTACGTTTTTCGAGGTGCCGTACATTGCTATGTAAATGTAGCGGCAAAGCGTTTCCCCCGACATTGTCAGACTGGTCGTAAATTCGCGAACAGACGGTGTCACGGTGCTTCGCCCCACTTATTTCCTCCCCGGAATAATCGAAAATTTGCGAGGTACGCGCACATCGATCCGCGTAAATCCCCCGCGTTTGATCGAGATGAATAGGCTCACTTGTTTTCAAAAAGTTATATAGACAGAGGATTGTTATATCACCAGGGGAGAGATGGGAAAACTGCGTGATTTGTTTTATGAAATCTTTATCGTGCAAAAATTGCATCTGACAAAGACGCGCGCGCGCGCAAAGAGATAAAAACAAAATAGATAAAAAAGATACGAAGGATCAGAATACGCGGAGGGAGAGAGATCCATGGGAAAGAGCGTTTCTCTTTAAAGATATAAATATAATATTTCCTCGCAGAATGCTTACAAATCAGTTTTATTCAAGGTATACGGCGCTTATGAAAATATAAAATAATACGCATATAATGGGACGCGAGCGTTTTAATATCCGACAATTTTTAATTATTACGTCCAACCACGCGCGTTCTCGCGTCGCTTCCGAAACTATGTAGGGATCTTGCTAATTACGGTAGAGGGGGGAGAGAGATCCCGGGGTATTATGAGAACTCGGTGCCGTGAAAAATTGCCCCGGGGCTACCGGCAACGGGAACGTTATATATATAAATCGTAAACGCGCGAGCGCGCGCGTTTCGCGGGGGCCGTTTTGGTCAGGATAATCGGATATGCGGGCAGTACAAACAATCGGATACCGGCGACCTACGAAGGCATTTCGATATGCACGATTCAACACGCGGTCGCGGCCGCACTCGACCCGAATATTTAGTTAATAAGCGACGCCCAATTGAAACTAAAGTGCCCGGGGTACGAGTTGTTACGAGTGTACAATTATTCAGCATCCGCGGCACTATATAAACCATGCGCTCTCTCGTTGCCGTGCCTTCCTCCACTCGAACGAATCCGATTTCCGTTTGATCGGCTGCTCGAATCTCATTATTGACAAGTCATTGGACGTAACTAAATGCCAGGGGAAAAAAATATGGAGAGAATGATTCTCATTAGAGGAATTCAATTTTATCATTTGTACAAATCCGAATGCCGCGCGTTGCCGAAGGCGAAAGCTCGCTCGAAAGATTTTTATTTATCTAAAAAATCGTTGCAGTGCATCACGTGAAATGAATATCAATTAAATGCTTAAAATGTGTACGTGTATCACTGATTTGGGGATGGTTAAAAGTTTTTCCCATAAATTATACCGGCATCAGTCGCGATACGATATATTCACAGCTTTTTCCGCATTAATATATGTCTCGCCTTATTTTTGTGTCAGCTTAATTATCATTGTTATTATTTTTCCCGGAGCGAATTTTTATGCCCTGTCACAAAACAAACGAGAGAAAATTTTTTAAGAGAGCGGCCAGTTAATTGCTTCTCTGTTTCTCTGTGTGTGATGTCCATCCCTGGATTTTTATATATTATGCAAAATTCTCCTAGTTGTATGTGAGCACGTTTTGCATTACACATATATATCCGCGTACACACACTACCTCACACGGTATTTATAATAAATTTATTATATCTTAATCTGGATACAACGCAGAGAGAAACGTGCAATGTTTAAACATTATACATATGTCGAAAATGTTTGCTGCAGTTGTGCCGATCTGCCGATTATGTGTACTTATTTCTATTTTAATTTTATACATATTCGATATATTGGACGGAATTAACAACTGCCAGCAATTATTATTTCTCGCAAATTTATCGTATGAATTTATGGGTCCTAAAAATCGATTATATATAAGCACTCGTACGATCGAAGTCGTATCTGTAATCGATTTTTATTATCGAGCTTATATCGTTGTTTGCGCTATTGAAATCTCCGCGGATTATATTTTAGACATTTTGCGAACAGTCTATACTCCTTTTCGTAATAGATTACATTAACAAAGATAAATGATAATTGGCGCCTTCGTTTATTTTACTTTATTTTTATTGTTATGCTTTTTTTATTACACCCGTACGCGGAGTGAGACTTCTGGAGAATTGGCCAACGTCTAATTGTTTATCAAATCGAAACAAGAGCGCAGATAGGCGAGGGCGCCGCGTTGCACACATCAAAATACTTGCGTGATGTAAACGAGAGTGCGGAACGAGCTCCCGTTATACCAGAATCATAATCATGGCCTTAATTAAAAGAGCATTAATTAAAAGCGTGCGCCGCCGAGCTTGCAATTAATAACGGTCCAATTTGTTCTCGTTATCCGACAACGCGCGGTCCAGCGACATTTACCGCTCCCGCTTTTACAGCATCACGCTGCGAGTACGCGTAAATGTTACCCGAATCCTTGTAACTTTTTTCTCTCTCTTTCTCTCTCTCTCTCTCTCTCTCTCTCTCTCTCTCTCTTTCTCTCTCTTTTTCTCTCAAAAAAGATTCCTTTCGTATACATTTGATGCGGAGGGATTTTCTTGCGCGGTCTGACTAACGGTCACTGCACTATAATTATCAATTATTTATAATCGCGAGATGAGCAATATTACGCGATATGGCCGTCAATTACATGTCAAAATTCTGTTTGTTAAATTTTGGCACAAATGCAATTTAATGCACGAAAAAAACCATTTTACGTATATACATCCGCGGAAGCCGCATGTGTGTGTTTGCTAAACTGGAAAGCTGGCGATCTCATCGATACCTAGCGTAAAACTGGGCAGCCGTATAGTATAATATTAACATAACATTAAAATGCGGGCTTCCATCGGCTATTGTTAACAATACAATAGCCGGTTTATATTCACGAGATAATCTCACGCTGATGATTACCGATGAAATCGTATCGCGATGGGAGCGGGGACTATAAATAATAGAGCAATGGTCGCCGGACCGATTCGTTGTAATCAACAGCATTATGCTGATTTGCCACTGTATAATATAACGTGTGGTTCTTTCATGAGCACTTGCAATGTCATCGATGATGCGGTGATTCAATTATAATGCATGTTTTTGGCGACCGCAATGTACAAAATGGTTAACGTTGATTTACTATAGAAAATATGAATAGAGTCATTAGCATTTCGCGGTTGGTATAGCAAACCGTTAATCGATGTCGACCCGAAATAGTTCGGCTTTTATTTTAATAGCGAGAATATATAAGCAACTTCTATATATTTTCATATATCAACAATTGGATTTTAGTTACACGAATTAGATAGGTATCTTTTTAACGCTGTTCGTAATCGATCATATATCTTTTTTACTTTTTTTTAGTACCTATTATCAGACGCCTTGTATATTGAAAAAATCAATTATATAAAAAAAGTGAAATATAATTATGCATTGCAATATAAACGCATGGTTAATTTTTGTAGAAAAAATATTGAAGTAAATAATATGTTGTAATAATGTGTTGTATAACATTTTGTAATCTCGTTAAAAATATTTCCAAAAAAATATTTATTGATATATCCCAACATCTTTTCGTCAGGACTATTGTTATTGCTGGTATTACACGTAACATGGCAAGTCAAGGTCCTAAAGTTTATCATGGGAATTAGATCTTCGTTGTCCATTATAATTGGATCTGCATGTTATTGGACCTATACAGAATGAACGTAATTAGAATTACGAGATCATATTACAGTCATATATGTTATTTAATTATTAAATCGTGACTCTTGTTATTCACATTTCTTAAAATGAAATGTTTAAACGCAATTACTATTTAATTTCCGTAATACTTGCGCAGTTACCTGCGTATGAGAATATCTATTAATCACTGATTATATTAGATAATAAATAAATGGCAGCATATTTAAATTAACAAAACTTGATATAAACTTGTTCGAATAATATTGTTTAAGTCGAATAATTATAACATTTATGAAAGACATACGTTAAATATTAGACTGCATGAAAATATTTCTTCTTCTTCTTCTCTCCTTCTTCTTCTTCTTCTTCTTCTTCTTCTTCTTCTTCTTGAAACTTCAACCGGCATATTTCCTTCATCTATGAATTGTTGTATCATACCATCTGCATCATTATTTCCAGTTCTTTCTTTACATCCTGAATATTCGTTTTTGTTATGACGTTTATCCAAGTGAGATTTTAAGACATCTATTCCTTCAAATATTTTAACACAGTAATCGCAATATTTGCAAATTGCACAACGGATTGTGAATGTGAAATGTCGCGATAACCAGGTATGAGTAATTTCTTCTCGTATTGCAACTACTATTTCTTTATGAGCACGATTCATATAATTATTTATAAGAAATCTGCTAAATGTATCCTTAAGTGATTTGCCACAAAGGTTGCAATGTGCTTATACATATCCGTCTTTTATGTTATCCGTCTCATATGTATATCCGTCTCTTAATAAATATCGCCAAAGTAAATAAATGTTTTTCCATCTTTTAAGTGGTCTTCTTTATCAAATACTTCAGGATATCTGATTAGATGTTTTTCAGTATCACGGACCACGTATTACTAAAAAAAACATGTTCAGTGAAACTGTTTGGGAAAGGCTCGAGGAAAGGTCTAAGAGACACATGTTAACCTTTACTAAACATAAATATTGATATTTTGTTTGAATCTTGCTAACAGTTAAGTTCAGTTAATTAGCTTTGTTTCTAATTACTCAATCCTAGTAATTAAACATTTAGATTAAAGTACACATTTTGTTTATATTTTTAAACTGAAAAGTAAAGTTTATAGTTTTAAAGATTATTATAAGAGCTTTATAAAAATTGTTTTTTTTTTTTTACTTTTTGTCTCTACGATGATTACAATATTAATTATACTAATTATTATAATAAAAAGTAATGTTTACATTTTTAATTTGTGTTAAAAATATTGGACTGATAACGCATAAGAAGTTAACATTAGTGTTTGCATATGAAATTAAACGTGAAGATAACCCAATTTCAATGGTTAGCTTTAACTGATTCTGAAATAAAAAATTTAAATTATCAAAACTTGACACACAGACTTAAGTAAATTAGATTATTTAACTCAAATATTTATTGGATATTTGATATTATTATATCAAAATTGTTCTACTTTTATTAACATTGAATTATAATTAAATACATTTGCACCGTAAGGGAAGATGTATTAAGTCAAAGCTTTACACATTTAGGTACACATATAAAAAAAAAATGTAAGCAGTTAGACTCAAACAGTACACCAATTGGCCAATTAGAGCCGAGAGTTTTAAATCGTAGCCTTAGCATTTCCACACAATTCCCGATTGATTGGCCAATTTACTTCCCGCTTAAATTGAACTGCTTACGTTTTTCCATGCCTTTTATTGTGCCTGGCCCGTATATCGTGAAGGAAATGTTGAAAAAATATTACTCTCCTTTATTTTAAAGCTCTGATAATTATTGTGCAACATTTTCTCGGATACCGGATCGGATATTTTATAAAATAATTATGTTTGTAATATACGTTCTACTATTCTTATTTCGACTAAAATTACATTATTTCACAAAACGATTTTTCTACAACGCGTGTACATTATTGAGACACGATAAAGCTCTATTATGGTCCCAGATTCGGTTTTAAGCGTGTTTTAAACGAAAAACATAAGTAAATATAAAAATAAGATTTGTCATCATCTCTCTTAAAATTAGCAATCAAAAAGATACAAAATATTTTTTGCAATTTTTTATGATAATTTGTAACGTATATTTCATTAATTGTTATTGCGATTTCAACAAAAGAAAAGAATTTCAAACTTATTGTACCAATTTCAAACTATGTACCAAAATTATTTTTTTCTTTTTGCAGTCAATGGAACTATTAAACTGAAGAGAAGATCCTTTGCTTTTAAGATTACTAAATGATTCATGACCAGTATCAATATGATCAAGAGACTAAGAATTTTTAATTTCTTATCAGGAAATTAAAAACAAAAGGATACCGATATACTGTAATATAATTACATAATATTAACATTACAGAATCTCAATGTTTAAAAGTTCTTTCATTCTTTCTTTTAAACTTCCTTCCTTCCTTTCTTCCTTCCTTCTTTTGTTATATTCATTCTTTTTATTTAAATCTCCGTTATCTCCGTTACGTCGTATATATAGATCTATGTATATAAGATCTAACTTTATACAGTCATCGTAAAACGTATTTGTACACAAAACATGTCACGAGCAGTGTGTTGATAATGTGAAAACGAAAATTGCTTACTGAAAAAAATATAACACAAAATTTGTAAAAAATTAAGAAAATTATAATAAAAACGTTTTATAAAACTTGTCTGAAAAACAATCTTGAATACATCCAAAAGAAAAAAAAGTCTTTGTTGACGTAGAAACAAATATGCTAAAATACTTAAATTAAATGTTTAAATGCTTAAATGCATATAATATACTTTTACTCTAATACTCTATTAACTCTTCGATATACCTAAACTGTTAAAATATGCAATGACAGTCGCTCACGCGCTCCAAATAAGCGCAACAAGAGAATCAATCGGCATTTCGGAAAAGCGGCAACAATAAACTTTGATATATGCAAGTATTGACTTTATTGTCTTTTTGGAGAGAAATTTTAGTTAATAACATTTTCATATAAATTACCTACGTAGTACATTTTATGAAAAGTGCGATAATTTTCCAGTGAACATCTCCCGCGGAAATTCCGCGGAGAGATGAGTGACGAAGACACAGCTGAGCCATAAATTCGGTGTGTTCATTTCGGTGGAAACCCTAACATGTGCCTAATTAAGTGCAGCCTTATCTCCTTTGGACACTTGGTTTCATTTCGTGTGATATTTAAAATTAATGCTCATTCGGTACGTTGCAATTGCGAAATGTTTCATTATTCTGCTTGGCTTTCATTATACGTCACGTTGAAGAAATATGAACGGCATTACGAAATATACTGTCGAATTAGCTTGTCTCAAATGTTACCATTATCCACAATCGAATATACTGATTGTGGATAATGGTAACATTTGAGACAAGCTAATTTGATTTCATTATTCTTGTCAATTAGTTTGTCTCAAATGTTACCATTATCCACAATCAGTATATTCGATTGTGGATAATGATAACATTTGAGACAAGCTAATTGACAAGAATGAAATCAAATTTATGTATAATAAATGAAATCGACTATATTTAAGTATGGGATATGCGGCAATGCAAACTTTTATACATATTTACTTTATATGTGCATAGGAGAATGGAATTTATATTTATATTTATATGTGTCATCAAGATATTATTTCTTTTATATTTTAAATCTAAATATGAAATGTTCCTTAAGTATATTGTTTAATATTTTAGGAATTTTGATGTTATTTTCTAAAGAGAAGTTTATTTGAACATATCTTGAAAGTCTCGTTTCAGAGGGATACAAGAGTTAACAGGTTATAAATTCTATAAAATTATATATTATATAATTTATACCATATATATACATTACCCATTTAACTGAGTAATTAAATTATATTTAATCATGACTATCTATTATAATTAAATATATGCTTTTTAATAATGTCTTTATAACTGCACCTTCGTGCGCGGGCGAGAATTATGGAGTTGCACCGCGAGACATGTACGCGCGAACTACGTAATATTTCTTTACACTCAAGAAGCCGCAAGACAGCCCCGAGACAAACGATACGTCTTTTCACGACCGTCGGCGGTCGCGTTGCTGTAGAGCATTACCATCGCAATCAGCTGGAACGGACGAATACGACTGATGCAGATCCCGAGTGGAGCGCGTCGCGCCGAAGAAAAGTCGCAGGCAGGCAAAATAAAAACAAAAGGAAGAGAGAGAGAGAGAGAGAGAGAGAGAGAGAGAAGAGAGGTGAAGGAAAAAATACATCTACCGTGCGGTCGTATTTGCGTGTAAATGGATTGTTTTAATAACACTGAAAGCCGCGACGCGCATCGAGGCGTCGCCATCAGTGTAAAACGGTTTCGCGCGAACAAGCGCGAATGCGAGAAGCGCGAGGGCGCAATGTCGTTTTGTTGCCCACCGGGCCGCGTCCTCCGTGCCCATGCCAGGAGGAAACCAAATGGCCATCTCATTGACGAGGCGCTCGCTCGCGAAGAACGAAATAGCGCATCTTCGCGCGCTCAAGGAAGCCGCCATTAATCTTGGGTAATTAATGAGTCGCAATTTTCTTGTGGCTATAGAAACAATCGTGGATGTATGTATGTACTTCTTTCTCATCCAACGTATGCAAACGTATTCGTGAAACTTCTCACAAAGAGACGTGTGTGTGTGTGTCAACTTTACTCTTTCGATGAAACTCAGTACCTTTGTGGAAAAAAATCTCAGATTTTTTCTCTCGGTAAATAAAGACCGCGTTATTAAAAGAGCTAAGTAATACGAGAAAGACTCGGCAGTTGAAGATAACTAGAATTCACATATATATATATATATATATATATATATATATATATATCTTTATAGAAATAGCTTCACAAGTAGATAGAATGATAAAGAGTATATATAATATATATAAGTAATTTAAGATATAAAGAAAAACGCGGTTGTACAATAGTTTCTCTCGAGCAATCGCGAGTAGAGAGGAAAGGTGAGAAGAAAATGGAGATATCAGGAAAAGTAGGGTTGCGGAGGCCGCGAATGCATATATATAGATATAACGCTTTGCGAGTTTCGGAAACTGCGCCGCTTCCCGAAATGGTTCGGCGGCTTTACCATGGTTTAATGGCGGCCCGAGAGTCCCATGTACGGTCCGCTTTGCAATATCGCGTGTTCAGCTGTGATAATTAAGTGTTACGGTTCTTGGTTCGTTATCCACTTAGTCGCCGCAATTACACGCTGGATTACGCCGCACATTCGGTAAGCAAAGTAGCAATTTGTTCCAAAAGCGCCGGCAATCCGGATGAAGTATGACACTTCGCGGCCGCGTGACCCGATTAAGACGGTTATTACATCTGAGAGTCGTTATTTCTCTTTCCAAAATGATAATATTCACGAGGACACATGTATTTCTGTGACGAAATTAATAATATGGGCGCGACAATAAATTAGGCAAATATATGCAAATTTATTGAGGCTGATAAATTTGAAACATGAACTAACGGAGATAAACTCTATATAACTTTTTTATAGTAGAGAGTAAAGAAATTATTATTTTTAAATAAAAATCAACTGTATATTTTATAACATGTCATGCATGTATTAACTGTTTTTGACGGAATATTAAGTACGAACATATGGATCGATAAAGAATGCAAGAGAAGTATATACAGAAGAATATTTTTTATATTTAATGTATACAGATCAAAGATATAAAATATTTGATAGACAATAGAGACAGCTTTAACGATTACTGTATAATATTCAAGAATAGAGATTAGCCGCCTTCCCCTGGTTACTTTCTCCCTTTCTCACCCTTTCACTTTCCCTATCTTTTCTTCTCTTTTGAACAACGAGATTATCAACTATTTATAATAGTTCTTTTTTTTTAGCGGCTTATAAACATGTACAACATTAAAATCTTGATTGAATCAAAGACAATAGCGAGACTTTACGTGCGTACGTATATGTATGTACGTGCGTGGACCCACACGTATATGGCTAAAGTTGCAACTTTTTTTGTGGTATTTGCGGATACTGCTACTCCCTTCTTTGATTCAATCCTCGAGTGACTTTTTGATTCTGTCCGAACAAGATTAGCGATAATACAGTCGTGATAACATTACTTACACTGCATGTCAAAATAGTATCGAGAGAGTGGCGATCGTTGGCTGTTTAGGCAAAAATGACTTTCGCTACACACTTTTGTTACATCTCATCTACAGCTCGACGTATAATCTGCTTTCAGCTACGTAAAATATAGATAGACTTATGTACAATGTATTTAAACATATCTTCTCGTTTTAAACACAGTTGCGATTATTAGCGTAATCTAGAAGTCTATACATCTGCGAAAGTCAAAGTCTTGCCCAACAGTCATCGCCGCGCACTTAAGTCTCTGCATTAGTTTGGTTGATACTTAGTTATAACATTTACTCACAACCAGCTGATGATTTGTGATCGATTAGCTTTCCGCTTTAATTTAGTCGAAGAAACATCATTGCACACACTTACAGATACACGGTCGACACGCAACTCCATCCTTGTACGCTCGCCCTTGCATTATAGCCACTCACACGCGTTAATATAGTAATATTTCATATATTAAACATGTATTAACGGTTATATATATAATTGCTAGTGACAAACAAATCAAGCGTTTGTATATGTACAAAGATTTTGAACTCTTAACGTGAGGAGAATTGGAAATGTATATGTATTCGCAAAGTCACGCGTGAAAAAGTAAAGAAGCTAAATTTTAGCTAGAAATATAGATGTCCAAAGTACTGGTAGAGGTAAAGGTTTGAATATATTTTCAAACCTTTTGCTTGAAAGTTCTAAAAAACCGTATAGACATTTTTTTCGAAATTCTAAGTACTATTTCTTGTTTGAAAGATCGAACACAAATTTCCGAAATATTTCTTTATACTGTTGCGTATCTTTTTAGAAAAAAAAATGTCTTTTTGTCGTTTAATATCTGCTTCTCATCGAGTTAACGAGAAAAGTGTGAAAGTCCGCGAAGTAGAATCCCGCGGATATCAAGACATTCAAAAAGTTACGGCCGGAGATACGCATTGCGAAAACTCGAAGGGGATCTAAAGCCCTACTTGCATTCTCTTTCAACAATATGCTCCTCGCGCGTCTACTTTGAGTGCTACTCAAAAAAATAGAACGGAGAATGTACATACACGAAACTTTTTACTCTTGCGCGCGTACGCTATTTCCCTACTAAAAATTCTTTCCTATCGCGAATCTCTCTAACCTTTTGTACGCACTTAACCCGTATAACTGGAAATGGATCAAAAAGATTCCGCCGTATGTGAACGTAATACAAATAACGTATATCGATCTCAACGTTTATATTTATAAATATGTGTGATTTTTAAAATTTGCTTAGAAATATGTCTTCTAAAAATAAATTGATTGCAATGGATTTGAAAAATTAATTGCCGAATATTAAATATCTAAATATTTTTTGAGAAAAAGAATTGCAACTTGAAATTATTTCTTTCATTAATTTACTCCACTTTGCGTCTGCACCTCCGTTAATTTATGCATAATAGAGAAACAGTTAAAGATGTTTACAAGTCTTGCTCTCTTCTGTCTTACGCTTACGTTTACCGATAAGTAATTCTTTTACTTTTTTTTTGTTTGGTTTTGCGGGAGAATAGATCCTTATCGTGTTTAAAAGATACTGTGAAATATGTTAATAGCATTGTAGATACTGTCGCAATTGACAAAGTCGAATTAATTCTACGTTGTAGTCGCGAGATATAATTTTAATCGAAGAAGTCAACAGAGACAATACTCTCTCTATAGTGCCGCATCGACATTAAGAAATGAGGTAACTTTGGTTAAGACGGTATTTTACAGCACCCGCAACTAGCCGTAGCAATTATATCATAGTTTCCAACGACGATTACATTCACAGGAAATCGAAAGACTTTAAATCGTGATTAGAATAGCGATGAGTATGCTTCCTGCGCATTATTTCAATGCTTAAATCGACTAATATTATATGTATGTCCAGATTAATATTTATATTATACAAAATCTGCGATTGGTACCGAGTTGATAATTTTGAAGTAATTCAAAAGTGTTGTCTTTAAAATTCTCGTGCAGGATAATTCGAGGGTCAAAATTATTATTTTCAACATCGACTTCAGACCGTATCTTTAGTCATTAGTGTTATTTTTGCAATCATGTATACATATAATTAGGGTGTGTCATTTTGGAGCAACTTTTTTTTTCATTAAGTAAGATAGAAAAAATTTTATAACTATCTAACAAACAGTAATACAGCATTTCTCCACAAGAGATTTTTGTAGTAAATTTACCGCTCTACAAAAAAAATATCTTATCATTTTTTTATAAATTCAACCGTTAAAAAGATATTCAAAGTTAAAGTTTGATAAATTTTATAAAACTTGTTTTTACTTCTTATGAACTTTGTATCATATCGACTATAAAAAATTATGAAATAATCAATACATATTTTTGTAGAAAATTTAACGATCTACAAAAAAGGTCTCTTACATTTTTTTTCATAAATATAACTATTTAGACGATATTAAAATTTACACACTTTAAATCTTAATATCGTCTAAATGGTTATATTACCTTCCTGCAAGTATTATATGCTATTCGTGAAATAAAAAAAAAATTGCTCCAAAATGACACACCCTAATACATATATATATCAGACTAATATATCAATTTTATATTTTTCGACGATGACCTTATTAAATATGTATTTAAAAAACTACTGCTTTTCTTGCATTATAAATTGTGGTGATAAAACTGGACTCGTTTTAAGAATTCAACGTTCTCCAGTGATTAATTAATAAAAATTCGTAATTAAATTTGTACCTGCACGAGACTCAAATAGACTCATGAAATTCTCTTGGACAATTGTGAGCGCCAATCTTGTCACTTTGCCACACGCTATATCGCTAAGCCGTTGTCCTATGATTTTATTATCGATAGCTTAAGAATACTTGTTGTCAATAAGTTGTCAATAAGAAGAGCATCACGTTGCTTTTTTAACACGATAAAATGGCACAAGATTATACTAAATATAGGTACTGGTATCTTCTTTTTCTTCATACTGATTGCGCGGAGGTTTTAAAACTCCATACGTCCGTATTTGATTGGATACAATCAAACGGCGTGTCTTTCTTATACGTATGCGATAATGCGATGTTACATTTTGGCGTGGCATTAATAGTAACCGCATCAATCGATAATCATCATCCTTCGTATAAAGTGAGATCTATCAACAACGATAATGGCTGCCTAGCGCAATGCATGTTCAATAGGTAACTAGAGTTATGTACAAGGAAGTGTATATGACACATATCGATGTCTATATATAGCGCTCACGTGAGATTATTAACGGCGTGCCGCGAGTAAACACGAGTACATGTTATAGTTACGTGCGTATAAGTGCACCAATAATAAAGATCGCAACTTCTTTTTTTTCTGAACGAGATATTTAGAACGTTTCAAGGTACACTTGGAGCTTGATCGCCGAAACAGGGCACCGAGATCATTTATGGTTCCGATTGGAAACGCGAATTTTCGACTAGCAAAGTTCGAAATCGGCTTACCGTCCACTATATATTTATTTATGCGACGAAACAAACAATATTTATTATTACATAATAATTTTCGCGTTCGATTTTCTCAATCTTCTTTGTTCGCAAAATATCAAAGGTTTTTTTATGTTCAATTTTTTAAATCTAAATACGCATGGTAGAATAACTGAAACACGAAATTGTGCCAATCAAAAGCCTTTCCGAATCGAAAAAAATCACTACTCTTTATTCCGTCGCAACGGCAATAAGCCGATCGCAAATCTAGACTAGAAAGCTCGCACTTTCGATCGGAATTGTAAATAATAAGTGCCCCAGAATAGCAACTTCGTTGGCACTTTGACAGAAAAGACCGACGTAGGAAAGACATTTGTTGTGCCGCTGCACAATAACGATTAATAATCTTAATTGAACGATAGCAATTATGAAATTTGATAATTAAACTAGCTAAATAATTTCTGCATGTAACATCACATAAAAGTTTTTCTGTGTGATAACATAGATACTTATTAAATACTTATGACTAGCATTTCGCTTTAAATAAAATATAAACGCGAAATAAAATAACTGCTCTCTAAAAAATAATAGATAGTATCTTATTTACCCAATTGGACCGATCAGATTACATCTGAAGGATGATAAAAAATTATAATTAGAATTCGTAAAGACGCTAGCCAATCGTAATATATTCAATTTTTTTTGTACACTCTAGAAAATATTCTTCCGAGTTATATGACAGAGCTGCCTGATTTTAACGTCACGTAAAAGAACACACGGGGATGAACGAGAG